>NW_021940813.1:21859108-22117737 GCF_001715985.3 Manacus vitellinus
TCTTTTTCGTTTGTTTGTTTTTGTTTGGTTTGGTTTGGTTTTGTTGCAGGGGGAGGAAGAGAAGTTGTGCATGTGGGTTTTGTTGACAAACCTCACTTCCTCAATTAATCTGTAGAGCTAGCATTGCTTGCCTTTCTTCAATACAAATTCTGATCTGAGGTTATACATACAACAATCCTGTGGTAATGGCTCTTAGTGAGGAGAGCCCACCCAGATAACCAACCATGGGACCTGGCACTTAGTGCTTAGTCGACATGGTGCTGTTTGGTCAACGGATGGACTCAATGATATTGGAGGTCTTTTGCAACCATAAAGATTCTGTGATCCTGTCATCCCAACCCAAGTTAATTTTCCTGAGGAATTAATTCTGAAGTTGATGTTGTTACTTGTTTGAGTAAATGCCCCTCTCTACAGGTGCCAGCACCAGCAGGTCCTGGTACCGCAGCTCTGAGAAAAGCCATCTGGAAATCATGGACAAATTACTTGCACACTGTTTTGGTGACCCTATCTGAGCACCACCATTTATATCCACCTCCTCTCATCTACCTGTTCCTTTTCTTTGTTCCTGAGTCTATTTCTGGCTGTCAAGGAATCTGAAGACTTGGAACTAGGGCCTGAATCATCAGAAAATGGCACACACTGTGTTACTGTCCTTCTCCAGTGTGAGGCTGAATGGCTCTGTGGTTTCCTATATAAAAAGTGTCTTTTGTGAGATTGTCTCTTTGTTTAAACAAAAAGGGAGAAAGGGAGAGAATGAAATATACTATGGAATACTCAAGCAGATGCTTGGCATTATATTAACACATGTATTATGGCGTATCATGTAATGGTACACTGTGGGGAATAGTAATGAATAGTTTGGAGCACAATAATGTGCATTGTTGATGTTTGTTAAAATAAAGATATTCAATTTATAATAAAAGGGATTAAAAGCTTAATTCATGACTATGTTAATATTTGTCTGTAAGTACACAGATAAATGGTAACGTACCTTATCACATTAAACACCTGCACGTACAAGTTCCCCTGCTGAGATCTCCATGGGATTGTATGTTTTACAGAGCTTAAACTTTCATTTCCCAAAATAATGATATCATTCATTTACAGATATAGATAGGCTCTTCTTACTCAAACTCCATCCTGAAATGAGAATTGTTACTTCAACTACAAAAATGTGGGATTAATTACCACAGTGATTGCCTGCTGCATCATCTGATGGTATTTGTATATAGAATTTATATATTTTGCAACAATCTGATTGCCTGACGGAAGTGAATTAACACTTTCTAAAATATACTGCTGTTAGAGGGAAATGATACATCCAACACAGATGTGATGAGCCAGGCGGTGGTGGCAAGTGGATCTCAACACAGATCTCCCAGTGTCTTCTCTGTATTTCCCACATGCCATCCTCTGTGACCAACAGAAAAGAATGTGTGTTTGCGAAGAAAATGCATAATTAAGGAGGGTGATTGATGTCTGAAGTATTTCATTGTTTAGCTCTGCTGTGCAAGTGTTTACAGGCATACTGGATGCCTGGTGCAGTCTCAGTGTATGTACTTGGAAGGATCCAAAGGACAAAATGTCAGCTGGAGCAACCACCATATTCCTCTCCATGAAGAACATAATCCAAAATAAAGTGGTGATAATTCAGACTCTCTTTGCTTGCCAGCTTTTCTAAAAGTAGGAACAGAAAAGGTAAACCAGTACAGCAGTAGGACAAGAGGGCATGGTCTTAAGCTGCACCAGGGGAGGTTTAGGTTGAATATTAGGAAAAAAATTTTTTACAGAGAGAGTAATCAGACATTGGAATGGGTTGCCCAGAGAGGTGGTGGATTCACCATCCCTGGAGGTTTTTAAGATGAGATTGAACGTAGCACTTAGTGCCATGGTCTAAGTAACCACAACTGTGTTGGATCAAGGGTTGTACTTGATGATCTCAGAGGTCTTTTCCAACCTGGTCGATTCTGTGATTCTGTGATCATGTAAGCACCAAACACAATCACAGCTGCTCATGAAGTAAGCATTTTATTTAAAGGTTTGGTATGAAAGATGTTTTCCAGGCACTTTCAGGTTTATGGCTGTATCACATAGGCAGAATTTCCTGGCTATCACATACACAGCAAACCTGCATAAAACTCTTAATTTTGTTATCTTGTCCTCTACTCAGGCAGGTCTCACAGGTAGCACGTAGCTTCTAATCCTCCTTTCGGTGTCAGTTCTACAGAACCACACACAGTTGTTTGAGCTTGTCCGACGAGGCAAACTATTTAACACATTTTCTATTGACTAACAGTTTAATGGCAACATAGAGCTTATTAATTGACTGTCCCTTTTAGTACCTCATATTCTTTTCATTCTGCAAGTATATTCTCAAAGAAAAGGAAGATTTTGTATTTTAAATATATTTTTTAGCCTGCAGTTTGATTGTTGGATGCTGAAGCACAATGGAGAGATTATGACACTCTTGGCTGTGTCAGATGCATTTGTCTAGTACATAGCTGCAGTCAGAGTCCTTGATGTGCTGTGAAAATTAAGCCCCTCCAAGTGTGTTTTTTTGTGTGTGCATGTGTGTGCACGGCTTGTGTGAAGGAATGACCACCTTATGAAACAGGAGAACCAGAGAGCCAATCATTTGAATGTCACCCTGTACCTCCTGAAGTAGCTGTTCATTTGATGAACACCTTTGATGTGTGCCATTTGGCCTTTTTAGCCACCAGCGTGCTTGTAACAAATGTGGGTAGAGCCCTCCCCAAATCTTCCTTCGCAAAGCCTAGCCATGATGATGATGGATGTGTGCAAATGCACACATTAGGAGACATTTTGCATAGCCAAGGGTGTGTGAGACACTCACCTTGGGCTGGCAGATGCTTACCTGGTAGGAGGCTGTGACTGCCTGAGACAGCAGCAGGAGTCTGAAAGGGAGAAATTTGAGAGCTTAGAGTTGTGCAGTTGCCTCTATTCCAGCAACTACCTCCCACCCTTGGTATCCCCCCATTAAACAGAGGAATTAAAGAGTAACTTAATTTAATTAAACTTGTATTCCAAGGTGTAGAGCAACTACCAAAGCTCACTTTTCAACAGCTTTGTGTCCCCTGTCTTGTGCCTGGAGGCCATGTTGGTGGTCCTACCCATCCTCCCTTACTCCAGACTCAGTGGTACGTTAATAAGGAGACTGCCACTGCTGACACCCAGGCCTTGTAATTCACGGGGATTTTCTGTGTATCAGATTTGAAAGTTGGTTGCAATTTCCAGACAGTTAGAAGGAATTGGAGAGGACAAGCAGGCACAGTAGCAGTACAGCCACACAAGCAGGAAAGTTCAAATCTATAGGCTAATGTGGTCCAACAGATCCCCCTGCCATGGCTAGTCATAATGCTCAACCTCTTTATTTTTAACTGTCTCATGGAACACAACATTTTCATCTACTGTAAGAAGTGTTCTTGTTAGGGCTCCATCTTGTTTCTTAGATATATTTCGGCAAAACATTTCAGCCAGACAAGCTTTAATTTTTTACATTCCTACTCCAGTTCATGCTCTTCCTTCTTCTGAGTTATTAGAGACCTGCTCCCTGATTCAAATCATATTCTTATATTGGAGACCTCTCAGTGGGGTGATGCATTTGGGATTCTGCGCAAACCAGAAACTTGTTAGCAATAAATAAGAACCAAGAGACTAATAAATCTAAGTTGAGCTCTGAGCCTTGCTACTGCTGTCTTTTCACAGACTTGAATCTATTTGTAGATCCAGACTTTAAAAAGTGCCCATCACCCAAGAACCAATGCACTGCCAAAAGACTGATATATGCTATTTCAGCAATGTCAGTGGCTCTTTAGATGAAGTGGCACGACTCTCACATTCCCCTGCACAGAGCAGCTGACAAAGAAAGGGCCGACTGTGAGCTGTGAACTTGGGGCAAACTGTGCTCTGTGCACCACTAGGAGAGCTGCCTCTCTCAGAGCTGGTGGGCAGCGAGACAAGACAGCGCAAACTGGCAGGGAGCTGAGATGCTGGATCACCCTCATGGAAAAGAGGTGTAGTTGTGCTTTTCCTGGTCTCTGCAGGGGCTTGGCTGCTGACGCCTCCTCTAAGGGGTTATCACCGCCAGCAAAGCAGTAAAGAAATGCATTGTGTCACACAGTAGTTTGGGATGGTAAAACAACATCACTTAGAGGCAACACTGTGACAAGACAAGATTTTCCCTAAACTGTGATACAGAAAGTTTTGAACACTATGAAGAACCTCTTTGATCTGCTTGCTCCTGCATGCATGCTCCAAGCATGCAGATACACTATTAATACAAAAAACATTTATCTAAGTAGGGAAACACTACTGAAAACATTTGATTTAAAACCATGTTTCTTATGTATTTGAGAGATGAGACTAATAAAATACTGTTGTTACATATTAAACATATTAGATTGTCTAGTAATCTGTAGATCTGTAAAATAAATTTTATGATTTCCCCAACAGTTATATCTTCACATTACTTTACTTTTTTCCAGAAATGAAGCTGTGCACATGTATTTTAATTTTTAGTTTGATTTCCTTTGCCTTTTTAAAATATATATATATTCCCAAATTTTAATTTAAAATCTTTAATTAAAATTTCTCATTTATATGTCAAAAATAGGGAAAATTATGTTGGAGATGTTTTCAAATCATAGTCGTCTATTAAAAAAATATATGTTTCTGAGCATTAAAAAACTTAAAACCCTTCTTATTCACACTAATATTTTAGATCTTTCTCTGAATGTATATTTTTAAGATAACTACTGTTGTTTGGAGGAAGATCAGTTTCTTTCTCTCCCCCCACCCCCTTAATTCTGCAGAATGACTTTCTTTTTAAACGCAGGGACTTTTGTTATGTTAATCAGTCAGGGAACATTTCCAATTCAATTTTACCTGAGCGCTGGTCAGCTAGAGTTTCCTTTGTTTGATGTCCCTTGAGTCTTCCCTTGTCTTTTAAACTGTAATTTAGTTGGAGCTGCTGTCAATTTACTCTGTCCATTACATTTGCAGTGTTATTCCAGACATTGTCTTCTATTCAGTCCTAGAGAAGTTCCTTGACCTAAACAAAGTGTGCAGGGTGAAATCCTATAGAGGTTGGAAGTGCAAGCACAGAACTCTTGTTCGCCTATGTGCAATACATGCATACAAATAAAATTGTTAGTACCTACCAAGATTATTGCTATTTTGTTTTTAATCTAACAGATCTTTACGCTCAAGAGAGCTACCAAATGGTAATTAATTAGGATTTTCAGAGAAGAGGACATGTCCCATACAACTGGGCAGCCAGTTTTCTCTCTGCTCTGTCATGCCTCTGTAGTAAGGGGATTTTAAACCCTGCTACTTTTTAACTCTACAGAACAGACCTTAACACTGAGGTGGATTTTTTTATCATAATTACCAGCTGTCATGGAGTTCAACAAATAGAGCAATTTTCTTGCCCTTAGTCCATATCAGCAAGTTCCTAAGGCTTCAGTGAGCCAAGTGGGAAATTGTTGCTTTGAGCAGTTGTTTTCAGTGGGACAAGAAGGGAAAAAGCCCTAGAGAGTGTTAGAGCCAATTTTAACCATTGAGTTACCTTGACTGAAGGTGATGCCAATGCCTGTGACAACAGAAAGGGAAAGTATTGCCTGCATAAGCTTCCATGTGTGCCTCTGGAAGCTGTTACCCAGGACTGGAGAGCTCAAAAGTAAAACACCAGAATGCACCTTTCCTGCAGTTAAATGACAAATGACAGAGAATAAAAACTTCCAGTTCATGGAAGAAGAGAGAGTAAGGACTTTAGGAAGCTTGACAGAGATGGAAAAAGGTGGAAGTAAGTCACACATGTCCCTCTGTGGTTCTACAGCCATTGCAAAGAAGCTGAATTGTCTTTTCTACAAAGTTTCCCAGCCTGCTCAGGTTAGCTCTTGAAACACTCTGCTTTGCTGGCATTTGGCTCACAGACCTTGGGTGAGGAGCAGGTGCTGTGTTGGCAGCTGAATACTTTAGGGCAGGTTCCTGAGAGCCCTGAGGTCTAGGATATGTCAGAGGCCAAACCTCATTCTCTGCCAGAGAGCTCTGGGAAGGTCTGCAATAGCATCACCAAGTGGTTTCTGTCCTTCTGAGTCATTTGGAGGATGACCGATCCATCCCCAAAAGACTACAGGTCCACATTCACTAACAGAAGACTCCTGTTAGTGCATTTCAAACAACAGCATTCTGGCCTGATCTTGCAATGCCTGGTCAAATGCAATTCCTCCTGTGTTGAAATTCTAAAGGTACGGTCGACTTGGCTTCTTGGAGCCAATGGAAGTTGCATTTATCTGCATTGACTCCAGAACAGAGAGAGGAGGGTCAGTTTCAGAAATGGCTCGGTGTTTCAGGATATTCTTCTGAGTATGTCTGCTTTTCCCATTTGGTTTTATATGTACGTTTGTAGGCAGCTTTTCCCCTTGAGGATAGGCTTTGGGAATGTCTTTAGGACAGACAAATAATTGAGCTGTCAATTTATTCATTTGCCACTAGTGTGAAGCTTAAAAATAGGAAGTAATCAATAGTTAATGACAGAGAGGATGGAAGAGCAGAAGCTGCCTACCTTCTGCCCACAGGCTTGACAAGGTGACTGTTCTGACAGTGTGCAGACACTTGTATGGCCCTAACCTTTGTCAGCATTGCTTGTTGTAATTAACATGGGTCTTCCCCAGCACTTTCCTTCTATCACTCACTCAGTGCAAACAATTCTCAGATTGTTTTCCATTATAAATTGTATTTGGTACCCAGAATCTGAAAGGAATTTGAAAGGGCTGAGATATGGATTTCTTTTTCTGACCTGATGGGTTGGTTTTGTTTTTCCTTTCAATTATGATGGGAAATGGTCTGTGTGTTTGATTTAATTGCATTCACTCTCAGCAACTGATACACTTATGTTCTGTACATGCTGTATATTTGAGCCATGTGTATGGATTTGCATTTCATTCTATGTACAATCAATGAAACTTGTTTTAAAAGCCACTGCAAAATAAGAGAGCAGTTTCCGTAAACTATGATTCTCTATGTAGGACAGCTAATGCAGAAGCTGAGCCATGGATCTCAGGGATACCTTTTAGCCAAGATGAACTGGGAGGTTCCCAGCACCCACAGCCGTTGCTGCAGGGTGTCTGTGAGCTCAGGTAATTCATCCACGCCTCGATGTGACTGACATCTGCAGCTAGGAAAGCCAAATGCATAACCAGGCCTAACCTTGGTTAATGAGAGTTTTGTGATTGACTTTGTCTAACCCAGGGTTTAACAGTTATGTTTAAGGGAAGCTCAGATTCCAATGGTGTCTGATGTTTACTAAGGCCAGCATTGGTTCTTGCCTGTCCTTAAAGTATCCTTGAAAATTGCTTATTTTCTGGTGGCTGCATTAAACAATAAGGGCTGGTTACTTACATGGAACAGTTACTTATGTGTGGAAAGTAATCAGTTCTCTACCAAAGAAATTATTTATTTCTATTCCACCATTTATCTGGGCTATAAAGTGTAGTAATAAATTTACTCCCTTACAGCACAGTTTGTGATAGAAATACATGGTGGATATATGTGGGGTTTTAACAATACAATTTAAATGTATTTTGTCTGGTATTTTTTCTGTTGCTTACAAAAATATCAAGAAAGATGTTTTTTTATCTTTCAAAGTTGACAGTACCAGCAAAATTTATGTAGTAAGGAAAAGACTGCAACAAACAACCTATTTGTAACAAGAATAATTACAATTAAACCAGCTTTTGGTTATATCTTAAATAATACTTATTTTTTAGCTAGGTGAACTGAGAAGTACTATCAGTGCTGTTTGTGTACCATATCCTAAATAAGGGGAAAGGACACATCAGAAGGCCCTCGAGTGTTGTTAACAGTGTAACATGACTGTAAAGAAACTTGTGTGAATTATGGGTTATATGGATTATGTGGCCTATTTAAAAACATCAGAGGAAGGAAGTCACATTTTAGATTAGTACAGAAAGAAAATCAGTTGGACTTTCTGAGAGAAAAGTCATCTCTGGTGAAACCAAAGATTTAGTGCACTTTGCAGATTTTAGCAGAATGATTTTTTTTTTTAAACAATTGAAGTTATTTTTCAGAATAAAAATTATTTAAAAAAAATCTGCTGAAGTGAGTTTTTCCTTCCATTGTTATGTTTGCTAAATTTGACCTGAACTGATGACAGAGACTGTTTCAGCCATGACATCTGCTCAGCTCTCTTTGTAATTAATTTCACAAGCTTCTGCCATACCTCAGTACCAGCCTTCCCTGGGCACACATTAGGGTCATAAGTTGGGAAGAGGCACCAGAGAAATAGAGGTCAGGCTTTGATATAGGATGGCAATTGATGCCGTAAGGTCCACCTGTTTTTTTCTTATTTTCCTAGTTTTATAAGTTTTATAAGTAGTTAAGTAGTAAAGTAGATTTTAGAAGCAGCAGCCCTTATTCCCTCACCCTTTAGCACAAGTAGTTTACACATTCCTCAACCCTCTTACCCCATTCCATGCTCCTCATATCAATTCTACCCCCGAATTCATTAGAAATGTTTAGTCTTTTGTCAAGACAAGGCCTCTGCTGTTTAGAGAACACTCATATCGTGACCTGAACAACAGAACACAGTCAAGAACTGGGTGACCGTGTACCCTTTGTGCTCTGAAGATGGTGAAGATGATGAAGAAGTGGTCCCAAAAGCCTACAGACCCAATTCCCAGGGGTTGGGCCAGGGGGTGGACCAGGGCAAAAGCAACGGGATGGACAAAACTTGGATTGGACTGATAGTATTATAAATTGTAACATCTCAGGCACGGCCAGTGCATGCATCTTGTACCATCTATGCCTAGGTACAAATTAAACCCTTTCCTTATCTCACTCTCAATTAACTGCTCCGGAGTTTTTTTCCCCTCAACATTTTAGGCATCACAATCAAGCCACCACTGGTAAATGCCACACTTGCTAGGCACTCATGGCTCAAGGAGACTAATGGCTCACTTTGCCCTTAGGTTCCTCTTATCCTCTTCTACAGCAGCTTCTTCATCCTGCCAACAGTTCTTGCTTTATCATTTGCATAATTATCATATCTTAATTATGGTTATTCCTCTTCTTCTAACCTTACTGAGGTGATATTTTCCCAAAATCACTTTTTCTAATACCCCTTCTAACCTCCATCTCATAGCTAGCAATGAAGCAAAGCTGGATTTAACTTCAGTAATGTGTCTAGGTGCATCCTAGAGTCCTGGTTCCTTAAGCATATAGAGATACTCTGGGTAGCATATACATATGCTGGACAGTCTACCCTCTGACTGTCTGCCAGACCTGCATTTGGAGAACATAGTGTTGGAAGAGAAGGGAAAATCTGTGTTTATCAAGAAGTGGATCACAGAGCACTGAAATGCATTTAGGTCCATGAAGTCTTGCATCCCTCAAATTTTATTTAAGGACAGCCATCAGGGGTCATTTCAGGACTTCCTTGGATGTGTTATTGCTGTTATTTTGGTGACAAATGTTTGGTTTTCAAAAAATGAAAACATTCCGGAACTCATCTGGTTTTTTATCGTCAGAATTTTTAGTGTCACTATGGCTGAATCAAAACAAGAGTCCTTCATGTATGATTTTTTTGTCACTTAACAAGAGTTTGTAAAACCTGATTCCTGTTTAATAGACCAACCAAAATGTATGAAACAGTTGAATTTCTTCCTAGTGCACATCTAAATGTATTCTCCATCAGAAAATAGCAGTTATTGAATACCTCATGTACGATGACATCAGGGAGAAAAATGTTACTCATGCTGGCCAATGGAACATGCTGAAACACCTGTTTCATATCTTGAAAGCATTTATAAGTACTACCAAAAAAGTGAAAGCTGAAATGTCATCATTAAATCTACTTCTGCCACTCCTGTCTTTGTTGGAAAAAATCCACAGAGGGAGCAGGGAGAAATAAAACATATTAAAAATACATTCATTCATTTTCCTGTATCTTAAACCTTTGAGCCACAGAGACAAGCAAATATTGATACTATACGTAGTCTTAGAGGTGACAGTTACTTCCATGACTCTACGTTGACAAATAGTCATTAAATAACCATTCTTTTCCCCTGGAAGATGATAAGATAGTGATATTTTCAAACAACCTCACATTGCTCTATTACCTGTCTTGGACTCTATTCCTTGTAAAAAAAACGTGTCTTGTGCTTTTTTCATTGTTTCTATGTCAGTAAGTGGCTTTGAAGGAGTAAGCCTATTTTGTGCTCTAGGGTACTCAAATGGCCTTTATAGTAAATATCCACCTTTGCCTATAACTAGACGGGGTTTGGATCTCAGGTGTTCATGCTGCAGCCTGGACAAGGGAAGCCACGTATTCGGGAAATTGATGCTTGGCTATAGCATGTCATCAAATTTTGGTTTGAGCGAAAATACCACTGGAAACCCAACAGTAGAAAAAAAAATGACGTAAGGGGTTCTGAGGCACCTGTAGATAGCAATGAAGCAGGGACAGACATGCGGTGCTGTGGAGTCACCTGGTACCTCAGCCTATATTAAAATAGTAAGGTATGGTCTGAGATACTTCATTTGAACGCAAAGCCTGGTACAACTGCACTGAATATACAGAAGTTACTTTTTCTTAGGGCACATCATCTTATCCCTAGTTCAGAAAGAACTAACACACTGCACTATTTGCAAATTTCAAAGAATCTATCCTGGTTATTCAAAGCTGTCTATGCGAATTGTTTTGTTCCTAGAATGGGCAATTCCTCTAGGCCATGATTCCAAGACATCCGACTCTCAACACATTTTGCATGAGTAGAAAGAGAATGATTAAGCACATTTTTGTGAGTTAAGGATATGGTACTTCGCTCCCAAACTGTAACAAAATATCTCACCACTTCTGTTGCTGACCGGCAAACTTATTGATTTCAATGGATTTTGTATCTATTATTTCTGTGAAGAAGAGAATGTACAGAATCTGACATTTCTGTTTCTGTACGTTAAAGGAGTTCTGAAACACTATAAAACCACATGTTGTATTTTGACAGGTATCAGTTGGCTAAATAACAGATTGGAATAAGGAGATGATGCACAGCTATAAAGGGGTGAATTTGACATGACTAGAAAGGAGAGTCAACAAAAAGTTTCCATATGAGTGACGGCTTCACAGTTACAGGTTAAACTCACTGTTCTGGCAAATGCCAAGAAAGATTGGTAAGAGAATTGGAAGAGAGCTTCAGAGTGGTGTTTGTGACTGGGTTTTTTAATCTAATGTGGCATGTGAAAGAGAACACTAGTGAATAAGTCTAAAATTAAGACCTTCCATGTGGCAGGAAGGGTAGTGATACAATGGACAAAGATAAGGTTTGAGAGGATTTTGAGTGATAGTTTTGGAGTTAATTTGGGGAGGTTTATTGTGCAGTATTTACTGTTTACACTGTTTTATGAGTTTCTGGTTCATTTTCATGTGGTTTTCGGTGGTGCCTTTAGGTTTTGATTCTGTGCTGTCTGTAGCTACATGCTTGCATAACTAGGACTGTTTGCTGATAACCCCAATTTACCTCCCAAATTCTCCACTGAATCCTAAAACTCTTTCTTATTCTGCTGTTTAACTTAGATAAGAAACAATTATTGCCACCAACAGCAAAGATCATATATGCAATTGCTATTTTCTTTCTAGGGCAGGTGGTCACCTTTTTTTCCCCTTAGAGCCAATCCTGCTGTGGTGAAAGAGAAGGGGAAAAAATGATGAGTCTTATGACCACCAGGGAAAGCATATTAAGAGCTAAATTTTCTCCTATTGTTGTCCTTCGGTCCTATTCTAAAGTTCCACTGCTGGCTTGGCTAGCTTGCGGCAGTGCACTGTCCCATTATTGCTGTGGCAGTACAGGGCCAGGTACAGCCACATGCCAGTGTACTTGAGCCAATTCCTTGTTCAAAGTTGTGTAGACATCTTAGTAGCATTAACAGGACCAGCATGGCTATGCTGCCTCTAGGCTGGTCCGTGATCTTGTGTTGCTAACACAGAAGAGTCATATTTTATTTTGGCTAGGTGTTTGAAATCATCACCCTTTTGACTCCATGTAATGCACTGTGGTTCCCACACAGTGCATTCCCTCCTAGTGTGTGATTTGGATTCTTTTGGGATTAAGTTAAACTAGAAGAGGCATTCTTGGAGTCACCTAATGCACTCCAAACACTAATGAGCATGTTGCCTCTGGGAATAGAACAGAGCCAGTCTGAAATAAAAACACCCAAGGAGTGCAGACTTCAGGTCCCCTGCACCAGCTGCTTCCCCTAACAAATCTACACCTACTGGGCCCCTCCTTGCTCAATAATCACAGCTTATATGATCAGCAGGGCAAGGAACAATACGCGGGTTATTTCTGTAAAGGTGTCGCTCTCACAGTGCATTTAGTAAAGTGCTACCTTGGCTTCACCAACATGTTGCAGTTCAGCTGCCTATTGTGTTTTCTATAGCTGTGTTTGGTACACAGTAGATGAGCATTTTATGGTTATATGCATATGTGTATATGTTTGAACATATATATACAAACATACACAAATCTACTGTTTGGATATTTTATAAGATGGTGTACTAAATTTTTAATCACAGCATCCCTTTGTCATAATGCAAAACAAATTGGAGGTCCAAGTTTTTATAATAAAACATCCATCCTGGAGCTTTTTAGAGGAACCTGTTTGAAAAGGTTAAAGTAGGTAATTATCACAACCCTAATTTACAACTACTTGGCAATAAGAGTTGCTTTTCAATGAACCATTTATTCATGATCTGCTGCTTCACACTGCAGGATTCTTCTTGACTAGGTTAGAAAATGTAATTAATAAATGATAGGATTATTTATGGTTCACGGTGCCAAATTGGGAAATACAATGATATACAGAATGAGCTAAAAATTATTCTTACAAGCAACATCTTGGTTTTTAATCCATGGATTGCATTGTCACATTACTTGATATGGTGTGGTGAACTCCTGATGGTATTCATAGAATGTTACTTTGTTTGTCATCCTAGCTACTCTGAGTGACAATAAAAATGGACATGCTCCTTTGAGAACAGATTTAATGAACGTTGACATACTAATCTTTTTCTAGCTGAGGTGGGTGGCATTTGTGGTTTTGCTTAGTTTGACTGTATTAGTGATTATCTCAATGCCCCAGTGGAATCTGGAAGATGGTTGTATTTCATAAATATGAAGTGGTCCTCTTCAAGAATTTTTTCTAGTAATGCTAGTACACCTGCTAAATATAGAAGCTTTCTCAATTTCAAGTAACAAAATTATGCTAAAATAGGATTATGTCAGCTTTAATGTCTTTATTCATGGGCGAAGTAACGTGTGACTAAAATCGAGATTTTGCCATGGCTTTCAAAACCTGTAGGATCCAGGCCTGAGAGGAAAAGCATCCCAAGTGGTAAAATTTTATTTAATTACTGTTATGAATTATTGCTTGGATAGAAAGTGTTCACAATGAGAAAAATCTTTTATACCCTTATTTATACACAGTTCTATAGAAAATCAGCATAAAATCTTAATCTGAGGGGCACTGGCTGTCTGCCATGCTTTCTACTTATAACATACTGGAGCTAATAAGTGAAAGTCTCTACTTTAGTTCTAAGTTGAAATATACTGTGGATCAATTCAGTTTCCAGTTTATTCTCAGCTCAAGTTACTTTTAATTAGGATTGCCACCAGTGACTCAAATATGTAGTAAATACTACCAGAAAGGACCTACTAAGGGAATTAAAAAATGCCTTTATGTTTTGATGATGTTTTGAATCCCACAGCTTTAGAATTTCAAATGGCTAATAACACTGGATATTTGAATAAGGGATGAAACCCAGGGGATTTACAGAATCATAGAAGGGTTGAGGTTGGAAGGCATCTCTGGAGGTCATCCAGTCCATGTTCCCTTCTCAAACAGGGTAAGCTACAGCAGGTTGCCCAGGACCACTTCCAGATGGGTTTTGTACATCTCCAAAGATGGATATTCCTCAGGCTCTCCGGACAACCTCTTCCAGGACAAATTAATACATATTTAATTGTTGTAACAACATTTAGTTTTAGATATGGGTAAAGTTATGCTTTCTTATGTGTGCATTTGCATACAGATACACATGTAAAATAATACCAGGATTTGATTTTGTTCATAGACTGAGATTAATTTATTACAGCATTACTGGCTTATAGTTCTAGACACTAATTTAGTTTAACTTTGTTTCTGTGTAGGTGTGAACAAGAATCTTTGAGATGTATAGATCCATCTTATTTAAAGCCTCAGACACCGCAAGCAACAAAAAGCCTGTTTATTATGTTGCCCTAAATCTATGGTGGCCACCCTGGGCTTCTCTCTCCATGGGTCAGCAGTTGTCTGCCAGGACCCTGATCCATCATGGGCCTCCCATGGTGTGACAGCCTCTTTCAGGCATCCACCTGCTCCTACATGGGTCTCCTCCATGGGCTGCAGGTGAATCTCTGCATCCCCCATGGGCTGCAGGGGCACAGCTGCCTCACCATGGGCTGCACCATGGGCTGCAGGGGAACCTCAGCTCTGGCACCTGGGGCACTTCCTTCCTCTCCTTCCTCACTGACCTTGGTGTTTGCATCAAAGAAAACATGGGAGGGAAAGTGTCTCCTCTAGTTTTCAAAAAAAAAGAGATGAAGCATTTGTCTTTCTTCAGAAATCTTCTATTTCTTCCTACATTTCATAAAGAGGAAGGTGAAGATCCCATATAAAGTGTGAAGATAATTTTGCATCACAATTGTCAAATTAATATTCTTGAGCTGACTTTGAATGACATTCAGCTGATATCTGGTCTGTGAAGAACAGGGTATTTTTTCTGTTTGGTTAAATGTACGATTCAATTGCACCTTTTTTTTTTTTTTTTGCTATTCCTTGGTGATTGACAATGGGTCAAAACCCTTAGATTTTCAACAATTTCTGCCTCAATATTGTGTACTCTTCTTCTGTGTCCTTTTCTTCCAAGGTTTTAAATCATTCTGCTCCACTCACCCATAAAGTAAAATCCCTTTATGTGCAGTTACAGGAGGTCCCTTGATACCTTTACCTTGCTTCCAGCATTTACATAAACACCTGAGAAACTTTTTTCTTTATGGTCCTATTTCCATCAGGATATTTTTCCTTTTGACTCCATTTTCTTATTTCTAATTTAGTTTGCCTCACCTCAGCTCGCCTAGTCCCCTGCGTGGCTGCGTGAGGAAGAGGTAGTCTAATGTTATTTTTAGTGGTGGATGAATAGTCTTCTATTTTTAATCAGTTTTCATGTTCCATTTCAGGAGTGAGCTAATGCACCCTCTCATAAATACATGAATTCCTTTTCCCTCATCCCTGTACACAGGCACCTGCATAAGTGTCAATTTAGGCAAGTCATGTGGCCTGAAATTTCAAAAGATGTTAGATGATTTAAACTAGCCTATTCTTTGGAAATTGCAGGGCATTCATCCTTTGGTGCATCGGTGCAGCGATCAAAATCACTAGTCACCTCTGAAAATTAGGCCAAAGGATGCCATTTTTGAAACATAAGGGAGAATGGAACTGCTTTGCTCCAACCTGGACTTTGGGAGATGCTGAGCCTGTTGGGCTCTGATTGTTATTTCCCCAATCACATGCATGTTTATACAATAAGAAGTAGTTTGGGGCAAATCAGATGAATGAGTGAAAGCAACCCTGCCTCCTGTACAGGAGGTGGTTGGAAGGGCACTTTAAATTACTCATCACCACGCATGCCCAAACCCTGGAAGCTACAGCATGTGCATTGGTGGCACACAACTTTGCCTCCTATGGCTGTGCTGCTGACAGAAGAAGCATTGCTTACAAGCAGCGCAAAGTTGAGGCTTTCATGAGACAGCCTATGATATGATTTTCAATCTTCCTGGATGATTAAGCATTTGCTTTTCCAGCCCTCAGTAACCCAGCTCTTTTCTGCTTTCCTTTCCTTGACATTATGCAGTTCAGCTTCTTTTGATCTTGAGTATAGCCATTTCTCAAGCTATTGTATCAGCTGCAAGTCTTTTATTCTTGCTAGGAGTATGTTGTGGCACATCATCTGCAGAGGACTCTATCTCTAGAGATATTCTGTAAATCCATCTTGCTATGCATATGCTCAATTCCTGCCTGAGAGCAGTGTGCCATCTCTTAGCCACATGGCATGGTAGATAATAGGACTTTGCCTCACAACCTGCCTGAGCGACAGAAGTTCAGCAGAATGAATTGGCTTTGTTTGTGTGAGCAATCTGACCATCCCAAATAGACTTGCAGTACCATGACATCATATATTGTCTCCGTCTCTCCCTCTCTTTCTCACCTAATCATCCGTAGAATGAGGACACACAATAGTGCGTTTGTGTATCATTTGGGATCAGCCACCAAGCCACCTGTGAAATATTCAGGTCAACAGAAATGGAGGTTAAGATTTGGTTCACATGCATTCTTCCTGTGTCATCAGAGATTACAGACAAAACAAACATAGGGATGCTCCATTGACATTTATTAAATGTTCTTAGAATTGTTTTATTGTGGAGAATGAGGAGGGATTATATCTCTAAATGCAAAGCTTATTTACTCTGATTCCAAGTCATCAGAGAGGCCATTTTGATTGACATAAAACAACTTGTCTCAGTATAAACATGTCACAATATAAAACTGTCAAGTCCTAATGCTTTACAGGCATAGGGAATGTTTGGTATCAGTGGAAAAATGAGTATTTATACTTAGTATTGCTCCTAAAGCTTTTGAGTGAACTTCTGGAGTGCGTGAACATGGACACTGATTCTTTTACGTCTTTGCCTCAAGTTTATCCCTTCCCGGTCATTTTTTCCTGCATTTTCTCCCACTCTTCTGAGTCACCCCTGTTACCCAGTTCTAGGCAGCAAGATTTCTCCTTTCAGGACTCTACTTACAAGTTACATTATGTCTGTGCATCCATTTCCCACCAACCCTTTCCCTAGGTGCTGCCTGTAGTCTATTTTTCAGAATATCGTCCTTGTTTACAAGAGATTCTTTTCCTTTATGATTTTCTTCAAAGTATCATCATGGATTGGAATTGAGGCAACACAGACTTAGATCTTAGCTCAATATTTTCTGATTTTGTTCAGCATATAAAATAAGGCAGAAAGTGTAATTCTTGGAAGAAAAGAAATTAGAAGCATTAATATGTCGAACTCTCCCAATTGGATACATTTTTTTCCCAACTGTGTTGTTTAGGCTAATAAATTATATTACCTCTCTCCACGAGCCCTACCATTTGAAGTGTTTGTAGATGAATGAGAGTTAGAAACAAGTAAGAAGCACCAAAGATATTTTGAAGTACTGAAGGCATCATAGCTGTAACTGCAACCTGCTGAGACAGAAAATTAGATTGTATACTGGCAAGATATAAAGTATTTTTGAAAAAAGTGGTGGTGAGAATACAGGCAATAAAAGCAGAGAAAAATTGAATGTGATCATCCAAACACAACCACTAAGACTGGAGAAAAGTCAGAATGGAAAATTGCTATCAAATATTTCAAATTGGAGAGGGGAACACTTGGTTTTAACAAATACAGAAAAATATCAATAACAGAAGAAAGTAAATTAAAGAATTAAATTATGTAGCTCTGCCATCTACACCCTAATTAAAACAGAGATCATCTTGGATCTGCTTCTCATGACAACAAATTCCACTTTGTTAAGAAAATGAGTGAGCTAGTGTGGTAGGTTTGCCTTTTTCTATTCTAATTTCTATAAGAAATTACCCATCATATCATATCCTGCAACAAGCTGTTACACATTTTCATTTCATCTTAATGTTTATGATTTCACTGTTTACAATGTGCTATATTTGTTTTCAGTGCTTTTGAACATTTTCAGTACAGTTTTCAAGTGTGAAGAGAATAGCCTCTGTATAAGCCTCCTAGCTTGTATCTACCATTCCAGATTTTCAAAGATGCTGGAATCCACTTTCTTTATTAAAGGACATAAATAAAAGGATTCTTTATTAAATTCTGACACAGACAGACATGTTTCACTACAGGAATAGTTTACTGAAAGACTTTCAGGGAAGTTTGTTGAAACCATCACAGATGGGGGTTGTAAACTTACCTTTTATTTAGCCAAAAAAATCTCTCAGTTCTACACAAGCACAAGGAAAAAGCAGTCTAACTAGCTGGAAATTAATTTTATTAATAGCTTTAGCTCTCCTAACCCTACACACATCTTTCAAAACAATTTTTAGTCTCTCTAAATACAAACATATTGAGAGATTTGTCATAAATACTCTACTGATTATTATTACTATGAACAATCTGTTCATTGCATTAATGGTATTTGAAATGGAAAGACCAATTAGACCTGTTAACCCACCTTTTTGTCAGTAAGTTGATTGGGAATTGCTGAAGCATAACAATTCTAAGTGGCTTTTCATGTGAATGCCAAGCTAAAATGGATATTCAGAGATGCATTAAGCATTTTTACCTGGCTCTGTATTCTTCATTTAAAGATCTACATGTTAATTTGCAGAAGTGCAACATAAACATGGCTCAGGCTACTGTGCATCCTCTTTGCAGTATTTGTACACACGTAAATGTTGAACGTAAAATTGTAGGCCAAATGTGAGTAAGTACAAGGAGTAGAATTAACATGGATTACTTGGGCATAATACTTAAAGAGCGACACATCTGGCAGGTATTGTAAGACTGACTCAAGGATTTTACTACAACAGTCACAAGCAAAAATTGTTGTTATTGTTATTGGTATTATTTGAATGCATTTAACAAAGGGAATTTTTTAAAAGATCAAGACAGCACTTCTTATGCTAAGCTTTATTTCAGAAAATGGCCTACCCAAACACATAGGTATTCTGAAAATGGCAGTCAGTGAAAGATAACCATGCAAATTACCCATGGGAATGGCACTAGAGGTGGGTGGCAAAGAGGACACAAAGAAAAGAGTATGTTTCTTTTACTTTATGATGTAATCTAGTCAATAGGGAGTTGATACTGTTAGAAATTCTTTTATAAAGCAAAATACAGAGACGGCTGAAAAATTATAGCAAAATACTTCTTTCTTTGGAATTTAGTGTTCTTTGGAGATCAAATCATTCCTTTGAGATGGCTGGAAACAGAGAGCAAGTGCCTGGAAAGAGTGTTGCTTCAGAGTTTTGCCCTCTCCCCAGCCTGAGCTTCCCAGATGTGAGGCTGGGAGACAAACTGCCAAAAAGTCTGTCCCACTACTTCTGAGATCAATTTACTTTTCATTAAGACTCACTGAAATGAATAATCATATTATGAAACAAAATAAAATCAGATTTCCGTAACAAAATCTGTTAATCAACTGGAATTATGTTTTCCCATGCAATTCTGCTTTTGTAGTTTTTTTAAAAATTAAATTATACTGAAACATTAGTCTCACATAGTCTCCCTCAGTATCTCACTGATCAGGCTTCCCTGTGTCAACCTGAGAAAGGTAATATAGTGGTACTGAATATCAGATACAGTAGCAGCAGCTGAAGCCCAGTTCAGCAACACATTTACTTGCTACTTTAAGAAAGTCCAGAGACAACTTGCCATTGTTACTAGTGTGCTATTCTTCTCTCCCTGGGGTGTAAAACACATTTCCTTGATCCTTGGATTATTCAGAGGTGATTTGCCAAAGAGATCTTTCCCTTCCTGAGGAAAGAGCCAGTCCCCTTGCTTCAGTAGAGATAAATAAAAAGAACATCATATACTAAGCTAAGTGACTGAACCAGAAGTTACAGAAATGAATTAATTTCCTTCTCTTGTACTCCTTTGGGATCTGGCAGTTTCCTATGTAGGCATACAGAACATCTCAAAAGAGAACAAGTTTAATACTGACTGCTTAGCTTTCACTAAGACTTCCCAATGGCTTCAGGAAGGAATGCTATCTAGGAAAAGACATTCTTCTCTCAGTGTCATGCATGGACAAAAGCCTTAGGGACCATTTAGGCTTCCAGGATGCCCTGAATGCTGAAGACCTCAGTCTTCATGAAGGCAACAGGAAAGTCAGGATGTTGAGTCTAGGATCCTTAGAGGTAATACCTTGCCAGAAGGTTGGACTGTGTCAAGTTAACCAACTTACCTGCTCTTAGCAGCTTCAGATAGTGAGAAGCAGGACAACCAGAAATTAATCCCAGACCTAGAACATTAAATGTCTTCCGAGTTAAAATAAAGACATTACATTTCTCAGAAGCATTAATTGGAAGGTACCTCAGCACAGTGAATGTGAACAGGTATAGCTAATTGTTAATGCTTACACCCAAAAGGAAAGGATATTTACTATTTTCAAAGGCAAAACCAACTCATCCATCTCTTGACTGTAGTTTCACACAGATAACTATGTCACTGTGACCACAGTCTAGCACCTGTGCCTGGGAAGAGCCTGTAAATGTGTTTCTCTCTGCTGCCTTCCCCTGGGTATCAGCTCCTGCTTGCGTTTTCTGGCAGTTAAATAGGAGGACACTTTCTAGCAAACTGCTAGAGATGACTATCATCTGGGGCTGGGTTTGATCAGGAAAGGTGTAGGCAGATTGGGTCAGCAACCAACTCAGCCTCTGCAGTTAAATCTCCCTGAAAGCCTCAGCTGGAGACTTTCAGCTCCCTATGTAGCTGCAAATATATCTGCATTCCAGTCTGTCTGTGTTTTCTGGTTTGGGTTTTGTTTTTCTTTTTACTGACAGGAACATGTCCATAAACAAGTTTCCTTTATTTTTTTTCTTATTTCAGTTACCCAAAAATTAAAACAAAATAATATTCCAAATAAAAACCATTTTATATGCAAAATCCTTGACAAACTCCTGGTACTTTTCATACATATGTTAAGATTGCACAAGCAGATTTTTAAATATATTAATATGTACATACATAACACAGAACTATCATGACATACAATTTTCTGAGGGAGCAAAATCAGACTAGCCAAGAGATTCTTACAGAAATCTGTGATTCGGCTAAGTTTCTGAGATATGCTGAATACAAATTTGTAAAGTAGATGTTTATAAGATAATCTTAAGGTCTGCTCATGAACAGAGAAGATGTTTTAGGAGACTTGTCTTGGTGAAATTTTAGACAGTTTCTTTACAATAATAAAGGGAGAGAAAGCAAATTCACCCTTAAACTTAGCAGTAATAGAGCTGTCTCTTCATAAGCTATGTAGGTTAGAATTTAGAGCATAAGCCCATTTACAAACTTTAGGAGAGAGTAAAAAATTCCCAAATGCAACTAATAAGGTCAGTGAAAACCTGCCCTAAGTCAAAACTTTGTGTTTCACCTAGAACTGAATTCCAGCCTTACACTAAGTGCATAAAATATTTATTTGGATTCAGGCCAACATTTTGATGTCTTTAGTGTAAATAAAACATGTCTATGGCAAGTTTGAAGTCAGACAGCTCTATAAAAAATGGCAGCAGCATTAATTAAGTGTATACTTTTCTAATCCCTTGGGATTCTATGCCTATTAATCACATGCCAGAATGATTCCTATTTTGTTGGGGACTTACCAGAGCAGTCCTGTTCCCCACTTTTAATTTTGCTGTAAAGTCAAATATTTAAAAGTTGTTAGCGGAGCTCAGGAAGAATACAAGAAGTCACTGAATAGGATGATAATTTATTACACTTTATTATGTCTGGTTTTCTATCTCATCAGGTAAGAACATGCTGAGTTTAAGTAATTCCTGGTATGTTCAAAATGTAGATGCCAAGCTGATTACTTGCTGGGACTCACCTGACTTCAGCGTTGCTTGTAAGTTTGCAAGTGTAGATGTGGAACTGAACATATATTTAAAATTGACATAGAGCTGAAATAGTGATCCTCACTGGGTAAAAGGTTGTTTTGCCTAGTCACATCATTTGCAAGATACTTCAATTACTGTTGTTTTCAAGCTTAGATTTTTTCCCCAGTAACATTTGTGATATTTGTTTCTCTGAACATATATAAAATCACAGTATTGTAATGAATTGTCTACCATTTTAAAAAAATGTTATTTTATAATGATTAATTTAAAAAATTCATTATTATTTCAGCTTTTGAATATCCTGGGTCTCTTAATTTACCAGTTATCTGTGATTCTTAGTCCCTTCAGCAGCAAGTATATTATTTGGACTCAGATTTTTGTATGCAGTAGGTTAGCATAAAAGCACTATGGTATGTTCAGCCATCTTGGCATTGTCATTTGAGGTTTTTTAATTAAAAGTCTGCCTTGGATTATGTCAAGTGCTCCTGTATTTTTGCCATTCTTCTTATCTCTATGGCAACAAAAATATTTCAACATTTACATGGGCATCATATTCTTTGCTAATGTACTATCTGAACTGTTTGTATGCTGAGAAGGGGAACAGCAGAGATTGGCTTCTGCAGGCTGGGATGCAGGAGTTGTCAAGACAACCAAGCGGCCTAAGGATGTCCTTACTAGTAGCATTAAATTGAAGCTTTAAATTAATTCACCCTCATGTGTTTTTGTAGCTTATGCTGTTAATTGAAATAATAGGAATGACCTTCCCTGTACATTCAGAGCACCTGTCCTATTAAAATTGCATGTGCTATTTACTTAAGTACACTCATCTATCAGACAAATCTAGCGTGAAATAGGGGAAAATGGAAGACACTTATATTGTACTGCTATGTATTGACTTGCAGTAATAGGAGAAGCAAGCTTTTCTTGTGTCAAGCTTGAGATAGTTGTAATGAACATTTTATTCCGAAACTTCATTTATTTCTGCTTCCCACTCAAGAGCCTTAAGTCTGCATAACTCCAGACACTACACTTTATTCTACAGTGCAGAATGTAATTGAAATGAATAGTTAAATATTTTTTGTGGCTGTAGTACATTTGAAAAAGCCAAGAATCATATTTTTGTGTATGCAAGAGACAGCTTTTCCTTTGCAGCAGAAAAAACCCATAACAGTAGGAAACTGTTACTTTTTGTTCAAATCATAATCTTGCACTGACTTAATTTGTGAAGCTACTTTTAATCTCTTTTTAAAAAGAATTCTATGGAGGAGCTGATTGAACTTCCTGTGCCCAATATTTTAGATTCTCACAGCCAAGTGCATAGCTCCATGAGAGCAAAAAGTTTAGATTATTATATGTACATTTTGTTCCCTTATCAAAAGAAAAAAAAAATCTACAAACTGTTCTTTTGATGAAATTCATGAGTTTCATTTTGGTACTCATTGTATGTCAAATATTCAATAATTTTTATACTGGGCAATGGTGGGCAAGGATGCACAAGTTCTTAAAGCACTAAAAGGATTTCATCCTACTCTGCAATTAGTTTAAAACATAAGTTCCTACCCTGTATCCTGGAATACTTTTCATCTCATAAGAAGGGAAATGCACTCCTAGTTGCCATTGCTTTTATGCTGTTAGGTAGATTATAAAGCTATAGGAAATTTGGAAATATATTTCCCAGTACTACAGTCACTGATGCACAAATCCATATAATTATACTGATGTACACCAGCTGACAGTCTAACCAGGTGAGCTAATGAACCCTTGAAGTATGTTTGTTGGGCAAAAAACTATTAATCTTTCTTCACAGACTAGGAAACAGAGAGGAATGGTTTATGCATTACTTCAGGATTGCTAAGAGTGCTGATGGCAATATGATGTCCCTGTATTTGGGAGCACAGGAGAAGTTTTTTGAGGACTCCTTGCTGCAATGACTATAGCACATTCTGAGGAACCGTGACTCACCTGGCACCGTTGTACTTCACTGCTTGCAGAAACTCAGTATAAGCCACTAATAGAGCAGTACTGAAACTGGTGAAAACACATGTACTGTGTAAACATGAATACTATAGTGTGAACTGGAAGTACTATAAATTCATTTTTGTCTCGGTGAAGGGACAGATTATTGAGAGAGGGCAGGAGGCAGACAGGTACCCTCTCTTGTTCCCCTGTCTGCTGTTAATCTCTCCAAGACCAGTACCATCTCTGTGGCATTGGCAGGGATGCAGCAGTCTCCACATCAATGCTGTGGCTGCAACCAGTTTACTCTATGCATGTTAATGTTCGCTCCCACTGATATTTGAAACATCTGTGAGTGCTCAGCACATCTGAAAATGAGGCCATTTAATTCTACGTACTTTAAATATAGATTAAGGGTCTTAAATTTAGGTAAGAAGGTTTGAATGTTTTGGATCAAACCTCTCCATCAGCCTGCAATCAACAGTGCTGTATAGAGATGATATTGCAGAATAAGACACAATCAGGTCAGATTTTTATGTTTTGTTTTTGGTAAAAATAAACCCATTAAATAGCATCAGCATTCAGCTAACTTTAAAATACAGTTCTTGGAGCATAGATGCATACAACACATTTTATTAAACTGGCAAATTTGTGTCTAATAGCAGTATGTCTATATCCAAAGGAAAAGCATTACTCTTTTTACTACATGCAGATTAAAAATACCCATCTGTCCCTATCACAGCTTCTGTCTATGCACTAAATTACTGTTGGTAATACCAAAGCCATCTTACTTTGTCAAGATGTACAATTTAAGGCATAGGCCTGAGGACCAGAATAGCTTGCCACTGTTTCTTTGTTTTCAGCACCTCTGGATACTTCACTGACACTCAGGATCTCCTTCCACCATCTGTCTCTTGGTATATTGCAAGGAGCTGGAAGGCTGTGGCTCTGTCAGATACCTGTGCTGAACAGTAGTGATGCCAGCACGGAAGGATATTTTGGTCAAATAAAAATCACCTACCTAATTTCTGGAAAAGGAAACAACCTAGAAAAGGATCAGTGCTCCCTTACACCAGTAAAAGGACTTCAGGGATCATCATGAATGACTTGAAACCACAATGTCACTTTTGCTCTCTTTTGGAAATAAAAGGGATCTTAAATTAAGATAAAAGTGAGCTTTAAAACTGATGGAAAGGAGAGGTTATGCTACAGCGGCACTGAAACTATTATGAATTGGACCATTCTCACTTTCCTTATATGAATGGAAAAGGCAGAAAAATAGAAGGGGAAAAATCTCATAGCATCTCTAGGATTGGCATCAGACTGGTGAGAGTTCCAGAGTTTGTAAGAGGTTGTGATGGATTCCATCTCACATCCTTCTCACTCTCTTGTTCAAGAGACACAGACCAATAGCAGGATAGTGGTTGCTGGAGGTGGTCACTGACCACAGCACTCTTAAATGTGAAAAATGTCTCACTGATTTTCATGAGAAATTATCTCAGTGTGTCTTCTGGGGGCACTAGACTTTCCAGCCGTTTCAGTGGTACAGTTGAGGCTGTCAAGGACCAAAAGTCAAGAAGAGAAGAGAAAATGGTCTATCACAGCAGGTTACACATTTCAGGTGGCATTTGAATGATAGCATCTGCAAAGGCGTGTGGAAGTTCCTTACAGCAGAGAGAAGAGGGAACTGGGATGAATTAAACGTCTCTGAGGCTCTGGGGCGTCTGAATTTATTTTCACATTTTGGACTTATATTGCCATTTCCTGCAGGTGGAACTTGCCTATGCAACAGTCAGCACAAGCATGTCAATATGGAATGTAAATCTGCATATATGGATTTAAACTAGCATAGCTTAGCTGGATCTCAGTCATCTGTTAAAATAAGATAAATGTTATTTTCATCATTAGCCTCAAACATAACATGTCCTTAAAGAGCTCTCTAGCACCTCCAGTAACTTCTTAACGGTCAGTCTTGAAATGTCAGTACAGATAAATTGTATATGGACCTGATTTCCAAATATTTATATCTAAATATTGTAGCCAGTATATATAATCTCCCTTTCCTCCTATCTTCCCTTCCCATAGTTTTGTTCCATCTCTTTAGGGCCTGGATATGCATGACAGAGTTCCCTTATTAAAGCAGCTTGCCAATGTTTTCTCTGTCTTCAGCACCATGGGGTATTTCATTGACACTCAGGATCTCCTTCGATATTCTCTCTCTGTCTCTCTTGACATTTTTGCAAGGAAGGAGAAAGAGGCTGGGGGAAGGTGCATATAATGCTTCCACTGCTGAGCAGTATGAATTATATCTGCTGGAGTAATAGTGTGAAGTGGCAGGGATCCGTTTTGATGAATCTCATGCTGATTTGTAGCCCCAATTCTAGCTGTAGGTAACACTGAACACCTGTTTGGAGTACTAGAGAGATGAAATAAAGCTCTGTACAGTAAATATGCTGTGTACTGTTTGTTTATTATCACACAGTAATTAATTTGCAATTATATTTCAAAACATACCAGAAGAGAAGAGCACTATAATTCCTACCACCCAGAAAGAGGCTCAGCAGTGACACTTCTTAGACTCTGAGCTGGCTGATTCACTCTTTTCTCATCACTGATTGCTTTTATCTTTTGTCTCAGCACAAAACAGAAGGTTATAAAAGAGATTTCTATAAAGATTCATGCCTGGATAGTAGTGGATCTGTGCTACTCTAGAACAGTATGTCTTGAAAACAGACACACACACACACACGGAAGAGGTGGTGTGAAGATCTATCTGATTTTATCTCCCTTGTCGTACTGTATCACTTACAGTGTTCCACCACAGGACAGTTTGTGAGCCCCATTCTTCACTTCCCATCTGTAAAATCCTTGTCTTTTCAGCCAAATGCCTGCTTTGCTTCTTTAGACCATTCAGAAACATCTGCTAAGAGATTTCTCTTTATCATTTGTCATTCTGCTTGCTTCTGATTCTGGTGATATCTCCTATGAAAACCAAGGTGCCCTCAGTCTTTAAAATCCTCATAAACCCAACACTGGTTTTAAATGACTCCAGTGTTTCATTCCACCCCTCTGCAATAAGGTCTTCATGAACTATTCCTTACAGTAACTTCTCCATACTTTCTTTCGATATGTCTTATGTAACTGGAAGTCTGGTTTTTCAAGAGTAGACCCCTAAATTGGGTTTCTGCTAACACACTTGAACAGAGGAGTCAGAAACACCAGTTTGCCTTCATTGCCATAGTAATATTGCAAGAAAAAAGATGTTGCTGTATTAGAAAACACTGCTGTATTAGAAAACACTGCAGCAAGTGTTTTCAATGCAATTTTACAATCTGATGTTTGATTCCTTTGATACAGTTTTTAGAAATAGCTTTCAATTAGATTCACAGCAATTTGCTTGTTTCTTCCTTGCCTTTTCCTAAAAGTGATCTATCTATTCTCAGGTCCATGCTTGATACCAATATTTCTTTCCTCCCATGTTTTTTATTAGGTCTACAATTGTTATCTTTATTTTCTTTCATCTTTTTATTAGTATTTCTGGCTTTGATGAGTTGGTTCCAAGATATTTTAAATATATGTGTATATGCTCAAATTCAAAATCTAAATTTGAATGTAGATCCTTAATATTTCACTGAAGTTTAAATCTTATGTGTATGATCCTATTATTCTGGTTTTCTTGTAATTGTCCCATGGTTACACAAAAATAAACATTTTCCATCATGCACATTAAGATTTGTTCTGTAGCCAAGAATATTGATCTTAAAATTGTAGAGACTGATTTGTTTTATACAAATTTACAACTGTAAATATGTGGACTATATAAACAAAACCCCCTTGACAGTAAAATAAGAAATCAATATGCCTCAGAGGGAGTGCTAACTTAATTTTCAATTATGTCAAGTAAGGAAGAAAAAAAGAAAAATACTGGCTTCCTCTGAAAGTCTTCCCAAATACGACATTTCTTTGACATTTTCACATGTACTGAAAAGTTACACCTGAGGAATTCATTTCCATTGCTTTCACTTGGTGTCCTACAGTGACTGATATAAATATTTTATTAGGCAAACCTGCAGGTTTCTGAAGATTATATGTCTTATCAAGTTGACCCTTATAATTATGTTGTCTTCTGTAACTGTGGGATCTCTTTTAATTTTGCAGTCTTTTTGTAAATATTGAACCATAAAAAAATACACAATCACAAGCAAAAGCTGATTGTGACTAAGAAAAGGTGTAAATAGGTCTCTTCTTGCTCAGGAAGATTCCCATTCTGCTTGTTGCTGCAGAGACAATGCCTTAATTATAAGTTAGTAACTGACCACAGTGCAGCATATCCTCACCTTGTGAAAAATCAGTTTTCTCAGACTGTTTTTCTTTGTTCCTCTTTTAAAGTAAACACTTTGGATGCCTTTTTTTTTTCCTGGATAATGAGATTTAATTGGGAAATGTTTCAGTTATTTGCTTTTATGCACGGTGAACTCAATGAGGGCTTGCAGTCCTGTAAAATTGACACGGAGATTACATGTACAGAAGAAAACATTCAAAAGTTTTTATCTGATAGAGGAATCTTTTATACTTTTTTTTTTGTGATTAGTTTTTATTTACATAATTCTATGGCCTTCGGTTGCAATTATGTAAACATTTCTTCTGTTATTCACTGCCTCTGCTTTCTTCAATTATTTACTTAGGGAAGACTTGACTGTTATTTTCTGGCCAGCAGCAGAAACCACGCAGAACTCCTATGAAAAGAGGGGTTGTGAGGTCCTGTGCCAATATACACATGTTTTCATAGCCTCAGTTTGATGCCCCAATATATTCCAGTGCATCAGTTCCTAAAGAAGATGAACTAGATATTGGTGCAGCTGCTTAATGCAGATAGGGGTTTTGGCTAACATTCATCCCATTTAAATTTAGCACTCAGCTGACTTACCTTATTTAAGGCAATGTTCCTTCTTAAGCAGTGGAGAAAAATGTATAGCCCCAGAAAGTGATCTAAGCCTTAAATTAACTGAATCGTCCTCTCGAAGCATCTTTTTTCTTTCTGTATACTACAGGAACAGCTACAACCCAAATTAAGGCACCTTAACTAAATGTCTGCATTCAGTTGGGATAGACCTTTGCCCATTTATTGGTGTCTGTTGTTTTGTGTCTTCCATGTTGTGGAGGGTCTTGTTCCAGGCAATGCAGGAGGCAGTAGATTATTTTCAGAATTCTGCCTTTTCTGCTTTTGCAGGATGTTTCCTCTTTGTTTGGAGTTCTCTGGCAAGGTAGGATCTACCATTCCAAAAATAACCACATGGATAGAGGGCATCTATTTCTAAGTAATTTCTTACTTCTTAAAAATATAAAACCAGGGAGTAGTCTAATTACATGACAGAGAAGATAGTCTCAGGGCTTAAAATTAGTGAATATGAACGAAAAAATTACTACAAATTTTTATTTATGACTTAATTAAAAATTGTGAGAGGACATTTTATAAGAATTGTTATTAAAGAACTAAAAACAGGCAAAAGATATAGGAGTCTCGGTTGGAAGGTAATGAAATAGGGCATTGAAAGAAGAGGATACTGCTATCCCTAGGTCTCTCTAAAGGAGAATTGAGATGCCTTTTGGATTTCTGTTCAAATGACTTGCAAATAGAAAAGAGATGTGTGGCAGCAGAAATGGCTTCAGTTTCTTGGCAGACTTGGAAAGACCTTCACAAATATGTGATGATCTTGCAATGACAGAGAGTCCCACTGGTTTGTGCGTGTAAAAGAAAAGAATGTTATCAGGAGTAGCCAGCATGGGTTCACCTAAGGGAAATCATGCTTCACTAATTGGATAGCCTTCTATGATGGCATGGCAGGAGGGGCTGAGGAGACAGGAGCATTGAACATTGTCCACCCCGACTTCAGCAAGGCTTTTGATACTGTCTCCCATAACATCCTCATAGGTAAGCTCAGAAAATGTGGGTTGGATTAATGGCCAGTGAGGTGGATCGAGAACTGGCTGAATGGCAGAGATCAGAGGGTTGTGATCAGTGGAGTAGAATCCAGTTGGAGGCCTGTAGTCAATGGTGTTCCCCAGGGAACAATACTGGCTCCAGTCTTATTCAATTTGCTTATGAGTGACCTGGCCAAACGGATAGAATGTACCCTCAGCAAGTTTGATGATGGTACGAAACTGGGGGTAGTGGCTGGTATATGTGAAGACTCTGCTGATGTGCAGTTGAACCTTGATAGGATGGATGGAGAGTAGGACAGAGAGAAACCTCATGAGGTTCAACAAGGGCAAGTGTAGGGTCCTGCACCAGGGGAGGAATAATCCCAAACACCAGTACAGGTTTGGCACCATCCTACCAGAGAGCAGCTCTGCAGAGAAGGACCTGGGAGTCTTGGTGGGCAACAAGTTGACGGTGAGCCAGTGGTGTGCCCTTGCAGCCAAGGGGGTCAACAGTATCCTGGGGTGCACTGGGAAGAGTGAAGTAATTAAAAAAAAAAAAAAGGAAGGGCAAAGGAGTAGGCTAAGGTGAGAGCTAGAAATCGAGCTGTCTACTTAGTCTTCTTTCATTTAATTGTAAGCATCCCTAAGGAGCTGTGCACTAACAGTAATTTCTTATTTACTCCCACCCGGTAGCTTTTCTATTTTGACATTGTGCAATTACATGATTTCCTTTGCACAGCCCCTCTATAATGAAATGTCCTTGCTGGAGACCAGGGTTTCTGAATGTTGATGTTTCTAAAGATGCAGAACTGCCAGGAGAGCCAAAGGCATCCTGAGAAGCCAAGAGACTCCCCTGCAACTCTATGGAGAGGCCAAGAGTCAGGAGCTACTGACACTATTGACAGTAATGTATCTCTGTATTTTTATATTCAAGCAAGAGTTGTTCATTTCAATACAGATTGTATAAACTACTATAGGTTAATTTCTACAGATTTGATTGCTAGCAGCAAGGTGGGAACTGATAAAACAGTATTTCTTATATTTATATTGTTCCAAGAAGTGTAGATTATACACTTGAAACTGATTTAAAAACAACAAATACTGAATGGTGCATTTCAATAAAGACCTCTAAGAGTGCTTGCAGTGAATTTCTTTTGTATAGCAGGGACCAAAACTGAACACAGTATTCCAGGTGTGTCCTGACAAGTGCTGAGTAGAGTGGGGTAATGTCTCCTTTATTTCTCCTGGTGAAGCCCTTGTTGGTGCAACCCAGCATCCTTGCTAGCTTTCTTTGCCACAGCATCACATTCATTCACTCATATGGAACTTGTTGTCAACTAGGAATTCTTTACAGAGATCTCCTTCCAGCCAGGTAGATTCCAAGCTGGATCATGTTTTCACAGGTGTGAGACTTTACACTTGTCATTGTCAAATTTCCTAAGGTTCTTGTTAACCCACTCTTCCAGCCTATCCAGGTCTTCCTGCAGTGTGTCTCCCCCTTCTGAAGTGTCCACTTCCCCACACAGTTTAATATCATCAGCAAAGTTTGTCAGGGTACACTTGATCCCATAATTCAAATCACTTATGAAGATACTATCCAGTGTTAGACCCACTGTTGTTCCTTGGAGGACCCCACTGGTGACAGGCTGCCAGTTTGAAAATGAGCTATTTACCACCACCACCCTCTGGGTACAGCCTCTCAGCCAGTTCCCCACCCACCACATGTACCACTTGTCCAGATCATAAGACATTTGTTTCTTTAGGAGAAGGCTGTGGCAACCCATACCAAAAGGCTTGAAGAAATCCAGGTAGATAATGTCCACTGCTGACCCCACATAAACCAAGCAGCTTACTTTGTCATAGAAGGTGATCAGGTTTGCCAAGCATGATTTGCCCTTGGTGAATCAAAATGAGGAATAAAGATGAAGAGAGTGGTTACTACGTTATGGGTTCAAATTGTCACTTTCCCTGCAATCCTAAAACTGCAACAAATGAGTGAAAGAGCTGCTTTGAGGACCATTTTGAAAGACTCCGAGTCCTAACTTCCTAAGCATCCTCACTACATAGCTCATTGCCAGGCTAGGAGGAATTCGCTAATAAGTGTTATAACTCATGTTGATGGAAAATGGTTTAGAACCACGAGCATGGCAAATCTGGACAGTATTATCTGAAATGTGTTGTGTTTTTTCCAAATATTGTAAAGCCCTCTCACTTTCTTGAACATCCCATGAAGTTGTGCACATAAGAACTTACAAACTCTTTCTGTGATAGCAGTGTCTGTGATTACAGGGGGCTTTCTGGTTACTGTGTGCTTTTTTTCACTTGGTTAGTAATTTCTCATAATATCCTATAGCATACAATGGAGAAAAAACCTACCAAAATTTCTAATCTACACTGTCAAAAAATAACCTAAGGAAACGCTGTTTTCACTGTTCTCATTTTGTGTACTGAAGAAGATGAGGATCGTGTAGGCTGTATCCTAATGCTGCCCATGTTACAGTGAAAGGAGGCCCACTTTAGATAAACACTGAATCCAATTTCAGTCAGCCCTGTATCTCTCAGCTGCAATTTATTTTTCTTTAAATATGCAGAATGAGACTCAGGGCTTTTCATTTCTTAAGAGATGAACAACTGGAGGACTGCGACACATTTATATAATGCTTAATTTCAGAAGCGAGGAAATTAGACAAATGGATATATTGAACCCAGAATTTAGATCAGAGTTCAGCTTCTGAGCTTAAAGCAGTATATTAGCCTTTTAAATGATGTTCCTTTTTTGATGTAGTCTCTATCACCATTACACTCCCTTCCCACTGATGTTCTTCATCATGTATCTGTTACAAGTTCTCACTTACCTTTGGGGGAGGGTGAAGCTAATTAGATAGTTGTCGATGATGATAAAACGTATTTATTGCAACTTTGTTCTGTGTCTGGGAAAACATAAATTGGTAACTTAGCTCCCATTCCCTATGGGAAAACTCCCAAGAAGTTAATGTTAGCCGCAGGAATTCACGGTGTGGTGAAGATGGGAAGGAATAGGAAAACTACCGCCCCATGTTGCCAGCCCTACATGAGGTGTGGTAAGAAGTATTTGAGAGTATTCTGTGACACTGATCAATATTTATATGGTTACAAAGAGCTAAAATTTGTGTATGCTGCAGCATATGAGGAGTTTTTGCAAGTTCTCCATCAGCTCCTAAAGATAGTATTTTTCTCCCAAACTTTTTTTATATGTGCAGAAGAATCATTTCATTTTGGTGCTTGCCAAACCAGAATTTTATGGGGCTGAAAAGCTTTAAAAGTCAAATGTTTTACTTCAAGTTTAACACAATATTTCCTTCAGGTTGATTTTGTTTCTTCCTTTAATTAAGCAGACATTTTTGTTCTCATTTCCCATTTTAATCAAACAAGTTGAAACCAGAAATTCTGATTTGTTACTGTTCAGGCAGTAAACTAAATACCGAGTGACTACTATGGCATGATTCTTTTTTTATACTGATTATTTTCTGACTGTACACAAATGGCTTTCCCCCCAGTCTACTGTGTCTTTCCAATAAGTCTAGAACAGCTCTTAGTCCAAATGCACACCAGTTTTATCCACAAAGGTCTCAGGAAAGACCATAAGCAGGTAATTAACTTCAGAGAAGCAGTCATCCATCCTCAGAGGAGAGCAGACATCCACATCATCTATTTGAGTCCTTAATTAAGGTGGGATGTGGAACTGTTGCTTTTAGAAACTCAAGTTACTTTGGAGGCTAAAAACAGTCATGAGTCTCCAGAGGATAGTGAGAGCAGCCACATTAATAGACGTGAAACTGGCTGAGTGTCTTGGGTGAGAAAGCAGGTCCGTACTGAAAGATGAATAAAAGCTTACATGTGTTGCTGACACAAGTGCACATCGCCTAGTATCCTGCAGCATCAGAGCTTTGTGGTCAGGCAGATGTAGAGCAAGCACCCTTTGCTAGAGGTATTTTGACCTTGCAGTATATTACATTAATAAAATGTATATACATTTAGTAAAATATTTTCTTTTTCCAGCCTTCCAGGAGTTGAAAAATGCTGAATTTATAAAAGTTCATTTGATGTACAACAAAAGCTATCTACTCCTTCAAGAAATTTCTGTTTCTTGATCAGCTGTCCCTTCATAAGAGTTTCTCCTGTAGACTACTGTTTTCAAAGTGCTTTGAAGATGAAAGCATCAAGTGCCTGGTGTTATTACTACTATTACACAGCATACTGGAGGTATGCAGAATGGAAATTTTCATGGAAAGTAGTTATTCCACATACACTGAAATAACTTGGCACGGGCGTATCCACAATGTGAGCTCAGTGAGGCCAATAGAAATCTATCAAGGTTGAACCTGGTCCTTTTTGATTTTACTTGTAACACAATTTATATAAATCAAGTTTAGGTAAACATAAGAACCTACTTCTGTAAAAAGAATGTTTATCTGCAAAACCACTGAAACGCACTGAGTGAGTTTTCCACATCACCCGTGTCCCTCCAAGTGCTTTCATCATTCAAAAACTTACCATTAAAGAGTACCTCCTTTAGTTTCAATTTATTGCATTGGAGGAAATGTTTGAAAGCTGTCATCTCTCACAGAAAGGCACTACAACATTGACTTTCAAAGAGCATGAGTTATTTTGAAAAGTGGGGCTTAGACTTGTATGTTACTCACCTGTTCTTCAAGATTGTGTCCTTTCCAGTAATATGAAAGAGCTGTGCACCTTTGGGTATCATAGTGAAAGCTTCATGCCTCACTACCCAGTAGTTTACCTGAAAAGTGAATAAAATGATGAAATAAGAGACTGGAGAAAGTAGTAGGCAAGGCCAGAAGAGCAGAGCTGGAAGTCATCTGGTTCAACCCCCCAGACAGAACAGGGCATAGAGAATGTACTGTGTTCCTTTTCAAACAAAAATTATATTCTAAAACTCTAGGGAGAGTAATTGTGCAAAACCAGCTGGGTTTCTTTCCCCCCAATTCCAACAGCCCCTCCCATTCTCCCAGGGCTTAAGAAATGAAGCAGGTAAAATATCTAGCTTGTTACTGTGCAGGACATTTTTGAGTACTTTGTACGGGGAGAGGATTCTCTGCTAGAAGATCCTGCCTGCACCTCAATAGTATATTAGAAGTTTGTCTTCTCTAGTAAAACTATAACCAAATCCGATCATGAGGCAGATACAGTGCTCAAAATCAACCAAACCTTAAACGTTCTGAGCTTTTAGGAAGGGTAGGGAATTAATTTATGACTCAATGGCATTTGCAATTCCAGTTACTTATAATCCAAAAATAAGGGAAACTCTACATCCATCTCCCTTTATTAAATCTTTGTTAAAACAAAGCCTTCAAAGTGCAATAATAACTCCCCAAAAATAAAAAAGAAAAAAAATAATTCTGGACTGATTAATTTGTACTTTGTTTTAGCTGGAAGTGCTTAGAATGGCTACTAGCCTCATCGATAGTGTGATGTAAACAGGTACTTGCATTGTTCTACAGACCTGAATCTTTCCTATGTTTACAGCAAAGCTAGTGGGAGGTTTCCCAGATGTTCCAACAAAATTATATTTTTCCGTCTTGAGGATGATAACTCCACCTTTCCCTGAGCAGGAGCAGCCATTCCAACATCCGTAAGACTGCAGCATAGGTCGTCCAGTGCTGGTGGCATTAAGGAGATTCCCAGTTGTACTGGGTTTTCTTGGTCAGGTTTTTGTTTCAGGGGAGGGAGGGCTACAGGAGTGGCATCTGTAAGAAGTTGGAGTTTTTGTGGTTTGTTTTATTTCTCATTATCCTACCCTGATTTTGATTGGCAATAAATTCAATTAACTTCCTGAAGTTGAGTCTGTTTCGCCCACGACGGTAATCAGTGAATGATCTCCCCCAACAACCCCTTCCAACCCAGCATATTCTGTGATTCTTTAATTCTGTTATATTTTCTGTCCTCTGTCCAGTTGCATAGGGGAGCGATAGAGTGGCTTTGGTGGGCACCCGGCATCCAACTAGGATCAACACACCACACCAGTGTTAACCTAGTCCTGAAGTTACTCTCTTACACAATGCCAGAGAACATGAAAATAATGAAAACATTTAAAACAAATCCTTTAAAAGTGTTTAGGCTCAATGAAGAATTATGATCTTAGACAAACATGACACAGAGGCATCAAAACAAGTTTCAGGAGTGTTTGCTTAAGCAGTGAATTGAATGCGGAATTTTGCAAAATTTGGAGGTGATATAGTTAAAGGGAGGGATGCAATCTAATTATGAAAAGAATTGTCCCATTTAAAACAGTAGCTTTACAGTTACTGAATTCATGGTAATTTAATCACAGAGTTGCTTCCTTAGGCTTTAAGGATTGGCAACGGAGTTCTTGTAATCCTCTCCTGATCTTCTCAGAGCATCAGGACTGTGGTTTATTGACATGTAATTAGATCAGGATGTCACTACATCAATGTCAGTGTAAACATCACTAAGTAAGTAGCTGATCCTTACAAGATCAGCAACCTAATCTCCTCTGGGATGCCAACAGGCTTTGTTAACACTTAGGCTTAGTATTGTATCTGTTGTTTTAATGCCAGGCTCCCAACAACCACGGGAGCTTTGACATCCCAAGTCAACCAGCATCTAAAGTTAACTAGTTGTATTGATGTTCTGGCAATTGCAATATCTTGTCTGTTAATAGACTGTATTGATTACATAACAAACAAATAATGAAATCTTGCTGGCAGTATTTTTTGCAGGACTGGAGGGGGATAGAGTTGGACTTTGTAGTTTATATTTTTAAGTTGACTGTGAGTCCCCTATTGCATAGGTAGCTGAAATTGCTGGCTTTAAAAAAACTTGTATGGGAGCTGATTTCTTATAACCCCCTTATGGCTTTAAAAATCTTCAATTGCAATTGAAAGAAATCTTATAATGGGTTAAAAGATTAATAATAAATAATGTTTTAAGCTACCAGCAGTACAATCGAAAGAAATTGTTTCATGGAGCGGAGGTTTGAAATAAAGGTTCCAGCTCTAGAAATTTTAAATGGCAAAAAATATCTACAAATTTATTTTGTTTTGAGGAAACAGAAAAGATGTCTTAATTGGGATCACTTCGGTTTATCTGTTTTGTCCACAAACTGTAAATGTAGTTGTGGAGTCAAAAAATTGTCAGCCTTTCTTAGACTGAGGACCTAATAACACTTTTCAGTGGACACCAGTACAGTTAATTTTTATGGAAATAGTCTGGCTTTTCTTACTTAGCTTTCAGATGCACTTCAAAAATACAGTGTAGACTCTTGGGCTTCATGAACATAGTCTGAAAAGAACAGGTTGTTTTCCTTATTTGAACAAAACTTGACTTCCATTAATTCAAAGGGAAATTAGGAAACCAGGTTTTTATCACAGGTTCTTCTGAAAGATTACAATGTAGCTGTGAAACAAAGGAATGAAGATGTCAATGTTGATGTCTAAAACCCTGCCTATATTGAATTGTTAGCTACCATGGGTATATTGTCAGGTTTATGTTAGGTAGATGGGACTATTTTTGGGGGGGAGGACAGCAGAGGTGGAGAGAGTGTGCTATGTCCAACCTTTTAATTGTATGAAATTCACCACCCTAAATATATGTAGGTGTTTAGACACAATTGTATAAAATAAGGAAGAGCATAAGCATCTAAAGAACAGTAGTTAAAAAAATCAGTGAGCTAAGCTGACATTCATCTTAGGTTGCCAATAGAAAATGGGAGTTGGGTTTATGTGCTTATAAGGATGGATACTTCTAAAGCTTTAGGAATATTGACGGTTTATAAGTAATCTGGAATCTACACAAGTTTTAACACTTGCCTCTGGACTTATTTGTTTTATCTGAATACCTGGTAGTTTGTGAGCCATGAATGTGAGTGGGTCTTGTTATGTCATTTCTCTAAGCTAGTGCACACCCTTAAAATAGGGACGGGGGGAAGACAAGTAAAAAAACCAACCAACCAACCAACAAAAAAAAAAATCACAAAACAAAAAAGCCCCACAAATAACCAAAAAACCCCAAACTTGCAAGTTTTTGTGTGGGGATGTATGTCCCCGTGGGGAACTGCAACGTTGAAAATCACAAGTCTATTAACGCATGCAGGGTTGAAGCTGGATAGCTGCTCTTTGTGTCCATTATGCTCAAGGGCTTGGACTTTTCATGGATGTGTTTACTCTGACCTGCATACACATCAGGAAACCTTGGAGAAAGGAAGAAACCTAGAATATATCAAGAGGATGTGCATGGTAGAACACTCATTGATGAATTCAGTCAAAATGACTAGAGAATTTCATGTGACTATTTTTAAACTCTTTTCCCTGGGGACTGGAGGATTTAATGGATTAAAAAAAATATTTCCGACTCTTGAAACTAGACATCTGAATTAAAATGGATATTAATTTGTTTCAAGCTAACAAAGCTGTTAAGTGTTTAAAAGCTGCTATCACAAAATCAGAGGGAAAAGAAGCCTGAATACAAAGAAGTAATTGCCTTTTCCTGTCTTTGGTCTCAGTCAGACTGAATCTTTCTCACAAGCAGGGGTATAAGGAAGTTGTGAATGGTCTTGTTGCAATCTGAAATGTTGATAATCGGTAACACCTCTGAGGATATGCTGTAATGTAGAAAGCTGCAACCTTCCCTATCCTCCTAAAAGAAGAATTCCAGGATAATTTATTCATGCTTACTCTCTGCACTTGAATAATTGTGATATAAACAGACCAGTAATAATGTTAACACCCAGTTTTAAGTGGGTTTTAGTGTTAAATGGGCAAGGGAAACCCATTTCAAACATGCAAAGAACATGACTTTCAAGCACAATTTTTGAATTTTATACAACATTAGAAATTATTTATTGACATGAGACAAATGCACTGTTTAACATCTGAGTTCTTGTTTAAAAACCTGTTTCCTTTTGCAGGTAACACTCAAATTTAATAGGGTCTTTCAGAGAGCGAGCTTATTGTATTGAAGGTTAGGGAGAGGTTTGGGTCATTTGATGGAACAAAGCAAAGGTTCTCATGGTTTCCACAGTTGCTAATCCTTTAAATATTACTTTGGGGAAAAAAACAACAAACCACATTAAAAAATGTCATTTTTTCTGTTTTAGAAATGAACACAGTACTGCAGACCTATCAGTCCCTTTTATATTTGTCTAAGTAAACCAGCTTATGTGAATAAGGGAAACTGAACAAGACCTCTTCCAAAAACACTCCACCAGTCAAAGCTGGAAAGGTCAAATGGTTTGAAAATGACTAATGATTAGTTTATAATTCCTTTATACACAGGTTCCATAACAATGGAATTAATCTTTAGAGGAAAAACATTAGAAGGTAGTTTACTCCCAAGGGAGATCTGCTGGGGTTTTGTACTAATAGTTATGATGAGCACTCATCAGGACAGACAGCAAAACCCCAGGATGTCTCATTGTTTAATCAGTTCGGGTAATATCAAGTTGATTAATCAGCTGCGCTTCCTTCTGAGAGAAGCTGTTTGTGTTTGCAGCAGCAGCAGCGCTTCTCTCTCTGCACATTGCTGATCGCAGCAAGCTCCCGGGAACTCCAGTCTCTGACACTGGACAGAAATGTTTCATTAAGCTTTTTCTAATACTCCTTCTTTTTGTAGTTTGGGGGATTTTTTTTCTTGTTGTCTTCTGTGTTTCTTTTGAGCAGGAAAATGCTTTGAAGGGAAATCCTAGAAACATTTTTTCTGTGTTTTGTGACTAATTCTAGTGTCTTGAACATGGATTGGGTGATTTAGTGATCTCTGGAAAGTCAGACTTTCTCCTTGACTACCTTGGGGAAAGGTTTTCACTGTTTAAGTGAAGTCTGTCTTAGTTTCTCTGAAAAAGTTTGTTTGAACACTACTATAGTTGTGAGGGAAAATTGAAAAGGACATGCCAGCCTTCTGCATTTCCCATTCTCAGCACACCTCATTCCTGCTTCAGATTATAGAATCACAGAGTATTCTCAGTTGGAAGGGACCCACAGGGATCATCAAGTCCAACTCTTAAGTGAATGGCTGAGCAAAAATAGGTCTGTTTTGGTGCATGCCTAACCACAGGGCTGTGCTTCTTTCACTCATGGATGATAAACACAGCAGATTCCCATCTCCATTGTTTTCCTCCCTTCTGGGGGTAATCCTTGTTGCACCCTGACGCATGTGTTTGCATATACACAGATGATATAGTGTACCTAGATTTATGGGTTTTTTTTATTATGATGCATGTAAGGACAGGTATGTATGAATGATAGGCAGGTTCATAAGCTGCCATTTTGATAAGCTGTTGGATATCTGAAATCCTGTTCCAAAACTGCACTCCACGAGCTAAACTCAGTACGAAGAAAAGGTGTTCTATTGAATGTATTTTTTAAGCATTGCAGGGATTGTGCTTCAGTCATAAGAAAAGTGGTACACATGAATCTCATTTGAAGTTCATACAGTTCACGAATGCATAGGTAGAGATGGAAAATGATGAGGTGTGACAAATTCCTACATGGTGCAACCATCCATGAGTCAAATACCTCAGCTTCATACAATGCAATGAGCCTGCAACTGTAAAGAAGATAATTCTATTTTTAACATGCAGCGTGCTAAATTCAAAAACATACCAGAAGATATGCTGTGCTTACACATAGCCGGACCGTTGGTGTAGATCAAAACAACGTTTCTTTAAAGTGAAAACTATTTAAAATTATTGATTAATACCGTTTGTTCTGAGAGCCTGAAAATGCTCATTTATACATTTTGCAAACAGCAATTATTAAATGGCAATAATGACCAGTGAGATTCTATAGAGCTATTTACTATTACTACCCAATAATGTACTCTAATGTCTAAAGTGTCCTTTTGTCACTGCTTCGAAGCAGATCACTGGTGCTTGCTGGCATTAAAGCGCTTCCTTTTTAAAGCAAGTTATAGTACATTTTACATGGCTGTATTAGGATATCATGCTTTCTTTTTGCTGTGTATCAGGTGAAGAGTTTAAGGAGAGGACAAATGAGCAATATAAATAGTGCCATATATTAGGCATTTGGTTTTGGAGTTCTTTGAAAGGGTGAATTTGAGAAATATACAAACTATAAATGGAATTTTGTGTAGTCTAGAGAAAAAGAGTCTTATATTATTGAGTATCATCATCTTCTGTCCTCTCCATTTGCCTGTCTCTATATGTGTCGTCTTTTGTCTAATTGCACAATAATCATAAAGCGATAATGTTTGCAACTTGCAATTCTTATGAAATTGTGAATAAAAGAACAAATGCATGTGCATTAGTATGTGCTATTATCCCATTAGAGATGGAAGGAGAAACATATCTTTGAATTTCAAAGACCTTCAACATCAATGCAGTAAATTGGAATCAGTCATTTAATGGACAGAGATGGAAGAAGAAAAAAAATCTCTTTTTAATGTGTTGTCTTCTTTTTTTTTCCTTAAAAATTACTGAAATAGAATACTGTGAGAAAAGTCAAGTCATCAGAGAGTGTTTGAGAGCATCTGCAGGCAAAACTTGAAAGCATCAGTTCCTGCAGAAGAACTTCCACAGACTCCAGGTTGTGGCTCCTTATTAAATTTCTGAGAAAATTAACTAGTTTAACGAGTTACCTCAGGCCCTGACAGACATGAAGACCATTTAATACTTCTAAGAAAGAAAAAATAATTTATTTGCTTGGTGTGCTTGTTTCAACTGATCATTAAGTATTGAAGCCACAGTAGTCAGAACTTAAAGGGTGGATTGGGGAGTTTTGCTTTTTGCAAAAGGGCTACTTTGGGCCAATTTTACTTTGTTTTGCTCTTTTTTATCAACTCGTGTAGTAGTTTGATGTTTGGTTACTACCTTCAGTCAGGTTTTCATAGATAAGCCTTTGGTCATTTCTGCATAAATGCAGACCCTGTGCAGACAAGAACATGCAATGAAACTAAGTGGGCCTTGCAGTCCCATGAGATCTCCACCTTGTCTCCAGAGCTGTGGATACATACAATTGCAAAATTGAGACTTCAGTTCACAAAATGCTCTAAAATCCTGCAGATAGGGTGCATGTGGGAAGTACCTGTGAAACTGAGGGATAAAAAGAAACTGGGGCTTACATACGTACTGCATCTGCGTTGACATCTAGCTTGATTCATCTTCTTCTGGTCAAAAAAAACAAAATAGATTACAAGAGATACCAGACAACCATTTTTCAGTTTAATCAGAGGGCATTTCGTTTGGATGTCTTACTTCTGATACATCTTTAAAATAATCGTACACTTCACCTTCTACTGAGAAACAAATATTAGAGCCTGTTGTAAGTATACTGTATGAAGTGGTGGGGAATGACTGCATATTATTCAGATATTCTTAAAAACCCACTTTTAGCATAACTGCTTATTTCCACTCATAATGACGGGGTGTCCTACACTGAAAGCTTGCTCCGTGGAGTTGTAGTATGCGTAAAGTAAGATGAATGCAAAAAAATAGTGATGATGCAGAGAGTAGTTATTTATTTATGTCCCATAAGCAATATGCACGTCCCCTGCAAAGGGAAAATTCATAAAGAAAAAATGCTACTGATTGAGCTGTACAGTCTTGAATAGCTGATTCATAACAAGTTCTCCCTGTGCTTTAGAGGGATATGCTATAAACATTTTTGCTTCCCCTTCATATATAAAAAGATAACCCCAGAAGCATGATACAGAGGTCATCCAGGTCAATGGATGCCTCTACACTGACTCCAGTAGGCTTTCAATTGGGCCACACCACAAGATTTGTGGTACTTCTAGCGTTTAAGAGATCAACATTTCTTCAGAAATGCATTTCCATGAAAAACTTCATTTTTGAAGAGTCATTAGTCATCTGTTTTTTCTCAGATGGAGATCTGACTTGCTATCTGTGTTCTTAACATAGATGCAATTTTAAAGTATATTTTTAGGTAGATTTCTGGGAACTGAGCAGACATATAGCAATATAAAAGGGAGGCAGGTAACCTACATTTGAAAGCCAGCAAATGAGTATGATAAGTAGTCACTTTGTCTTAATATTTAGTAATAAACTCTATGTTCTATAGAACCCTCTTAGGACATTGTTCTCATATATGGTTAATTCTTCTGTTTTCAAAGTTTTAAGCTGCATCTTTCTGTTCCTGGGTTGAAGTCAGATTTTTTGAGAGTTATTGATTAAAATTTGAAGACTGTCTTGCTATCTTCACTATCTATATTATGTGAAAGAAAATCTAGGTTAGAGATACTGAATATGGACTGGAAAGACTAAGTATGGATGTCCAATCAGATGGGGGTAAAACCAGAAAAAGCTACAAAAACCTTCACATTTCTGACACCCATTAGAAGAAAATACTTCTATTACAGTGTACAGACGTTTATAATTTCACTTCCCAATAAGACAAACCCAGAACAAGGTCAATAGGAAATTCTGAACATAAAGAATGCTTTCTAAGGAACGGTACTTTTGTACTGACTAGAGTCAGAATATAGAAGGAAACTTCTGGGCACACGAAGTAGGTTAGGACAGATTTTAGGTTAGCCTCAGGAAGCCTGTCTCAGACTCTATAATTCCCTGGACTGGTCTTGGTGCTCGGAGTGGGTGTGTGTGTCACTGGAAAATGCCAAGATGGCTCACTTTCACACAATAAATCATCCTACAAATTGAGGTACTAAAAAAAATAATGAATAAAACATAAGTTTTTGTTTTGTAATTTGTCATATTTTGTCTGATTGAGGGAAATATGAGTTACATTTTAAACTCCTCTTTGCATCCAAGATGATGCTCTTGCCTATTTTTTTTTAAACTGAGTGAGATAGATAATCACTTCAGATGTGGGCTAAAAGAGAGAAAACAACACTAAACATCACAAGATGCAGAATGACATCATGAAAGTGGACAAAATTGCAGTTTATGTATAGTCTTGGGGCTGCCTTGTACAGGATCAGGAGTTGGACTTTGATGGTCTCTTCCAACTCAGAATATTCTGTGATCCTGTGATCATACGTCTTTTATTGAAGGACATGTATTACACAATTTTCTATAAATACCATTTTCTTTCCTAACTTTTTCTGTTGCTGCTGCTGTCAGTTTTTCCTTTTTAGCTCCTCCTGCTTTACTATCTTGCCTTTGAAGGACAGAGTGGAGAATTGCCCTCATGTAAGTTATAGATGCTTGCATTGATCCCATAATTCTTTTAGGGAAGCTATGTACCTGAAGTGCAAAACTGGGATAGCTTGTCCACTTTTCTGGAGAGGACTAAGTAACCTGTGTAATGTGGGAGGAAGAGAGACAAGTCTTTTTTTTCTTTCCTTTTCTTCAGTTTTTGGTCTTATCCTGCCCAGCTGCCTGCCAGACATACTGCTTTCTACATTCATGGACAGCTAACCCTAGAAGGTTACTGGCATGTCCCTGTTAACTGTGACAGGCATCAGGCAGGTTCATGGCAAAAAGCACAAGTAGGTCCAGCCACAGCGCTGCCCATGTTAGGTCCATATCAGTGTGACCATTTGCAAACCAGTGCCAAGAACTGCTACCAGGCTCAAGATGCTATTGGGAACAGACCCCATGCATGGTTGGAAGCACCCCAGGTGGAAAGCATGGGCCAGTGCCATGCCAGAAACCTGTCATACTGCCTAGCAGTACAGAGAGTTGATCCCACTGCCCATTCATCAGAATAGAGGCAGTCGACTTGTACATCAGCCTGGCTAACTGTTCAGCAGTCCTGAACAATTGCCTACAGGCATACCTCCTCATTACTTCCCTCAGGCCACCTAGCAGACAGGCAGAAAGGAAAAGTGATGAGAGAAGTGGCATGCATCTTCTCTTCCTCTGCACGTCTCCTGCCCAGGTCTAGAGAGGATGATGCCTATTTCAGCTGTCTGTTACGCCTCAATACTAGGTTTGCTTTTAAAGCATAATTAATATATGTGCATTGATTTGAGAAATGGATTTAATGATGGGGAAGTGCTCCTTTTAGGTTGAGGTACATTTGATGGGCTGGATATGTCAGGCCAGAGAAGTGTGCCCTTACCATGGAGAGTTATTGATTCTCCAAGGGTGCTTCTACCTGACAGTAGTGTCTTCAAAAAATGCAAATGTTTTGGGTTTATGATGGCACATAAATCAGGCCAAAAAAAGATTCATAGAAGGCATTTTCAAGGAAGTAGAAAAGCAAGGTAAGTAATTTTCTCATAAAGTGCATGTACCATGTAGTGGAAGCAAGCCAGTTCCACTTAAGCTTCTCATGCTTTTCTATGTGTGTGTTTCACCAAAGAAGGATATCCTAGTTTGGATGGCAATAGGAATTCTTACAACACAGGATAGCGTCTGAGTCAGTAACCAGGAAAGAAGATCCATTGTGTTTTGGGTGAATCTTAATCATATCTTGATTTCCAATTTTTGGTGAATTCCCAGAAAGGTTAGCTCCTTTCTGGACCATGTTAATGCAGAATAAAGCTAGAGATTGGTAGAGATGGCAATTGGATGGAGGAAGGCCTTGAAGGGAAGCTGTATGAGGAGTGACTGAAGTCACTTGGTCTGTTCAGTCTGGAGAAGAGGGGGCTGAGGGAAGCCCTCATTGCATTCTACGACTTCCCTGGGAGGGGAAGAGAAGGGATAGACACTGATCTCTGCTCTCTGGTGACCAGTGACAGGAATCAAGGGAATGGCCTGAAGTTGTGTCAGAGGAGGTTTATGTTAGACATTAGAAAGAGGTTCTTCACCCAGAGGGTGGCTGGGCACTGGAACAGGCTCCCCAGGGAAGTGACCACAGCACGAAGTCTGACAGAGTTCAAGAAGAGTTTGAATGATACTCTCAGGCACATGGTGTGACTCTTGGGGATGATCCTGTGCAGGGATAATAGTTGGACTCGATGATCCTCGTGGGTCCCTTCCAACTCAGCATATTCTTTGAAATACTGATTGATATTAGCAGACACGGCAGGAATGGGGGGAGTGTGTGCATGTCTGTGTCTGTCAATGTGAAGTACAAATGTATATATACATGTATGTGTATCTGTATATGTATATACGTGTTTGTAAGGTGCATATATAAATATAGATGTATACACAGAGAAATGAGTACATATATGTATGTGTTTGTGTTTCTTGGATTATTTAAGAGAACAGAAATGACATTATGTGTTTTAGGTATTCAACTACGTAGCTCAACTGGATAAACATCCAATGAAGTGCTGGCAAAAAATCCTAAAAAACCAATAAGCATTAAATGTTAATGAACGTTCTAAGTTCATCAAAGCTGAATAAACAGCTGAATTAATGCTGAATAAATGGCACACTAGCATTTTTCATCACAAACTTAGCAAAAGTTCTGTAAAGTTGCAAATTTGCAATGCAGTCTGTTTATGTGTTGTACCAATTTATACTGAAAACAAAAAAAACAGGCTGAGAACAATAAACTCCCAAGTAGATCCTAAAATGAATGTTTATGTGTGAAAAAGCATAATCAGTATTGATTTAGACAAAAACTAGAGAAATATAATTATGTTCATAATTATAAAAAAATATTAAAGACCCCTCTCAATTTACTGAAGTAATTATGAGCTATTGGCCCTTGACATATCATCACCCTAACTTCATAAATTTCCCTGAACTATATTATCTTTGTATCAACATGTTTCCTAAGATCTTCAGGATTTGTGATGATAAATAGCCTGCATTTACCATCCAGTCTGACAATAATTGAAAAGAAAATTTCAAGCCTGAATGCCGATTTCATATCTGATATCATAAATTATACAATATATCTGACAATAACTTTGATACTTTGTCTCTACACTTACTTTGGAGCTCTCTATATTTAATGATTTTTTTTTTTAGAATATTCCCTCTGAAAAATTTACATTTATTTCAAGCAAATGTACCACATTTATTATATTAGGCATGTAGTTTCCCTTCACCACTCTAAATAAACTCTGAAAGTCATATTTGTACTAGAAAAGTCTTTCTCCATGATGTACAAAACTGCATCAGTTTCCGCTTGGGAGATGAAGCCATATTCTTGGTTTCCTTGAATAATTTTACTGCTTTCTGGATCTTGGACCTTCAGAAACAGTTTTTTATTGTCCCTGTATGATAGAATAATGTAAATGTCTTTAGGCTAGATTCTGTAAAACTGTAGAAGAATACCTTCTTTTCATATTTTTGGACACGAATCTTAAGAGCCTATTTTATGGATGGAAATATTACACTTGCATCTGTAGTTGTTTTCAAGAATTTTGGCAGGAATGGACTTTAAGCCTGTGTAATGATCATGACTGTGCATTTTAGGCCTTCCAAAGGAATTTTATTTCCTTTTACATTTTCTGGATTTTCAGTTTAAATTTTCATTAGTCTACTTATACTACTTTTTTCTCTTAGTTACAAGTTAATATTAAACTAATAGCTGCTGAATAGGTTTTGCTTTCTTGAGGGATGGTGGAAACAGAAAATATACAGCAACTTTCCAAATTGCCTTACTTTAAACCCAAGTTGAATTCAATATTAGTCAGCAGTTAGTATCATCAGAAGCAATCAGTTGAGGTAGTGCTTTCACTCTGCCCGAGAGGAAAAAAAAAAGCAGAAAAAACCTCCTTTATTTTGTCAATAACAAGCCATACTTGGCCTTCTTGAAAAAGAAGCTATGGTTTCAAATAGCTGGAAATTGAAGGGCCATTTCAGTAAAGGCTGGTGTAAGTAGACAACTTCATTTCGTAGACCTGTCACTCAGATCACTTCCATCAAGAGTAAACTCATTCTAGGGAAATTCCCGCTAACATAGCAGTGTGTTTGTGGCTTAGGGAACTGGGGTTGTTTAGCCTGAAGAAAAGGAGGCTCAGGGACGACCTTATCACTCTCTATGACTACCTGAAAGGAGGTCATAGCCAGGTGGCGGTCTGCCTCTTCTCCCAAGTAACAAGTGATAGGATGAGAGGAAACAGCCTCAGGTTGTGCAGGGGAGATTTAGATTGGATATTAGGAATGATTTCTTCCCCAGAAGGGCTGTCAAGCATTGGAACAGGCTGCCCAGGGAAGTGGTGGAGTCACCATCTGTGGAGGTATTTAAAGGGCATGCAGAGACAGCACTTAGGGGTAGGGTTTAGTGGTGGACTTGGCAGAATTAGATTAATGATTGGACTCAATGATCTTAAAAGTCTTTTCCAACCTAAACAATTCTATGATTTTCCCTACAAAGAATACAGAGAGGCTTGTCCCTTAGTCCTGAGGCAGGGGTGCTGCAGTGAGCTTTGTTGTTCTGGAAAAGGCAAGTCACTCATGTCTAGGTTACTCCCACTGAAAGTTAGGCTGAGAAGCTAATGGTAGTTGCATGTTTGTCACGGACTTCATGACAGCCCACGGAAAGCTCACCTTCGGAAGAAGACTGCTGTCTGGCTGAAGGCTTTCTTTTTTACTGGCTGTAGAGGGAAATGAGTTTGGCAAGCTCCCAGCTCAGCTCTTTGACTCAGTATCTAAAGTCAGGTTTGATTTATCAGAAGGCATATAAACCTTTTGAACTTTAGCTGGTTTCTACAGGAATTTTGCAGTTGATGTAACACAGTATATGCTCCTTGATGCTCCCGATATTCCTCTGAAGTCATTTGTAGAAAAACAGCTCAAACATATTTCCATCCCTCCTCAAGGCCTCACCAGGGCACAGTTTGGATCACAGAAATTTGTTTCTCTGGTTTTGCATTGAGACTATGCCCATGAAATTGTACAGCAACACCAAAAAATAAAACATATTAACTTGACATAGTGCCAATTATATAATGCCAGGAAAAAAATTACCAGGTATTATATTGAGCTTATCCTCACAACTCCGAGTAAAAATATTTGTAATTATGCTGACTGAAGTCCATTTTATCCTATATCTGTGAAGACTGACAATAACATGCCTTCCTTCTTTACCGAAATAACCTCTGATCCCAAATCAACCTATTCCGAATTCAAAGGTTTCTACACAAACATCGCAAACAGGAAGGTAGAGGAGCAGTTTTTACCCCCCTGCCGAAGTATCTCATTAAATTCCCTAAAAAAAAAAAAAAAGAGTTGATGAATTTGCCCTAAGCAAAGAAAAATGTGAAATAAATCAAGAAAAAAAAAAAGATCATGTGATACAAGGATTTAAATGTTGCTCATGGCAGAAATTAAGGACATATTTGAAAAGGCATACTAGGAACACGTCTCTATAGCATGAAAGCTAACTATATATGAGGACACCTGTATTTCATTACACAGCCATCACAGGTACCACACAACTACGACAGAGCTGCTAAGCTACAAGAATGATTGTGGAATTCCTGGGACTTTCAATCCTGGTCAAGTAGTTATTTTTATTATACTTTATAATAATTATTTTTATTATACTGTACTATATTATAAATATCCATCCTCTGTAAATAATTTGGTTTTGGCCATGGTAGAAAAAGATTTTGGCTTTGCATCAAATTTCTATGGTCCTTTTTTAACAAGATGTTTAATTTTAAGATGTCCTGGTCGCTGCTAAATAATAGAAATCCCATGGGTATAATTTTTTTTCCTTCTTATTCTGTTTCCTAGAAGTCACTTACAACGTATTTTCAGTCATTTTTTTTGGAGATTAAATGTGTACAAATAATGACTGCAACATAAAAATAAAAAAGGAAACTCTTTTAAAAATGTTCTTTACCCTATTCACTGAGCGTGGAATTGAGCCCTTATTGTAACATCATCACCTTTCTAGGCCTATAGGGTACAAATACAGCAAGCTCATTTTGCAGGCTGAGAAATGCAATGGACTTCTTATCTGCAAGAGAAGCAAGTGAAATATTTGAGTTATTTTCTGTTTTTCTTTTTCTCTTCATTTGATAAAGAAAAAAGCTCACATCAGGTGTGACATCTTTTACAGAAAAAATACAAAGTATATTATTGTATCTGTAAAATAAAATCTTCAAATAAATTATCTGAATCTCCACCTGAAGCAACCCATAAATAGCTGAATGGCTGGTTGGTAACAACCCTGACCAGACTGGCCAAAATTCTGCTGGCCCATTTCAATCTGATTTCTAGCCTCTCTGTTTTCTTAAGAGTGTATTTAACATTTGAATGTACAGCTCCCTCACAACTCTCTACTAACTCTTTCTCCATTGTTCTCAAGGGTCACAACTATTAATAATTACTCCTGAAGAAGAAGTTTTCCATGTGATGAGTTAAACCTAAAAACAAAACCCAAAGAGTAGTACAATCCCCTCAGGACAACATAATTCAGTTTTAAATTGCTCCCACTAGAAGAGTTAGAATTTTACACATATCCAGAATTGCTTTTGTAATAAAAAATAAATGTTCTATAAGTGACAGTATCAAGGGAATATTGACAGCACTGACATAAGTCTAGTCAATTCTGAGAGACAATCCAGCATTCCTTGAGCTTCTCTTCCCTTTTCACGCAGCTCCCTGAGTCACCACCAGTTCTCAGGTTGGCTTTATTTTTCAACAGCCATTGTTTGATAGATGCTATTTTAATTCCATTCAGGTTCTTTAAATGTTTGTTCATCTGGAACAGGAATTCACCTTTGTTGATATACTACTGCCCATATCAAGCACATTAATTGCTTTTAATCTGGAGTATTCTCAAAGTTTGTACTCATTCAGGTCTGTATGCTTTCAAAAGGAGATTTCCTTTTTTTTCCTTTTGACATTTTTGACCTGTTCTATTTTTCTGTCAACATTTGATCCATCTATGAGTCATTTCTTTGCTAATTACAAAGTAAGTATTGCTATAAACATGACATTCTTTCCTAGGAAAGGTATTGTTGCCCAGAGGGCATGGAGTACAGCTATTCCACACATTATTATTTGCTCTCTGTTATACAAAATGAAGAAACAATACTGTGGAACAACGCAAATTGGGGTGATATGTTGGAGGTGAGAGACATATTGTAAAGAACCAAAAAGCACCTTCTCTTGCCTTGAAGAGGTTGTATTTTATTAATGTATATGGTATGTGTCCTATCAAAACTGTAGCTTTTGCTGTAGCTGTGGCGTATCTATTGGGATCCATTCTCCTACATTAAAATCCAGATAAAACCTATAGCGGCTGAAATCAATACAATGGCAATCTCATCCCAACCCCTTCCGTTGCTGTTTGTAAAAAAGAAATGTGAAAATTAGGGCAAATACTTAAATAGTAGAAAGGCATAAAAATAAGCACAGAAGGAATTAATCAGGTGCATTTGTTTATTCCCGAAGACCTTCCTTTTTAGTCAGGGAAACATGAACAGAAATATTCGTTAATTTCAGCGTAAAAATTCAGGTTTTTAAAATATCCTAAGTATGTGGAGAGAAATACACTTAAGGCTGGTATGTGGAGGGAACTAGTGTAAAGCATTCTCCTCGACAAAGCCGGTGACACAGCATTTTTATGAGGTTTTAAAGATTGCACCAATTGTAACAGGGAAGTTGGTTTGGAGTTATTTACAGAAGCTCGCTCAAATTTAGAACTAGAACATTAAATGTAGATTTTGTGTTTGTTCCAGCTAGTTACAATTCTTGCTGCTTTATCTGTGGCCAGGAGTGCTGACTGTGCAGGTTTGCACACCGCAAAGGCGCACTTGCTCAGAACCGTGTGGGGCACTTCACTCGATCCCTTTCTTTAATTTCTTTACTTTGCGTTGTTGAGAGGGTTAGAGCAGATTTTTGATTCACATAAAAGTGTACAGTGTTAACTAGGTGACATATGGGTGGATGAAACATTACTGATTGTCCACTGCAGCCAGGGAGGCCGAGTTTCCATAGAGATAAGAAGGAAAAGTGCTCCGTGCAACCTAATTGGTATGCATCTCCAGATCAGGTTCATTGTGCTTTTGCTAATGACAGGGTTGTCTCAGTAATAAGGATGGTGCACTGGAGAAATTTGCTGCCTTGGTATATTTTTCCCTGGCAGAAAACTACTTAGAGACTGTAGTCAGTAAGAAGAGTGACTGGCAGGCTGAAGGGGCTGCTTAGCAGCATATGGGGGAAGGCTGGCGCTCTGTGCCACATGCATATGGCTGCCATTAAACTCCAGCTTTGCGCTTTGTGTATTTCTGGTCCCATGCCAGTAAGCCCACCTGCTGCAAGAATACTTGTAAAGCACAACTCAAAAGTGATTGAAAAGCTACTAGAATAAACTGTAATAACACAGTGCTTCACAGATGGGACATAATTGCAAGCTAAAGTGTACAGCCTCTGCAGTAATGAAAACACGAGCCATTAAATTAAAATCATAAGGGAAAAAACTATAAAAGTCTGTTGATTTTTTTTTTTTAGTTTTATTGCAAAACTTCAATTTTCTTGCCCTCATTAATCAAATACCATAAAACTACAGTGCTACTTTGTCTGAGTGAAGATTCAGGCAATTAAAATGATGAATGTAGATTAAAATGATGTAACTTTTGTAATTTTCTTACTTGGACAACTTAAGCTTTGGGCAGTGTTAAGAATGGAAAGCTGACATGAATCTATCAATTTGCAGATTAAGGTACGGCTGGGACTTTACGCTTAGAATTCGCTTGTAAAAAAGTTGGTTTGCAGGAGAAAAGTGACAGTATAGATTTTGCTTCCTTAATGTGTTATTTTCAACCTTTAAATAATACTAATTTGATTTTTCTAAAAAAATATTAAAAAAACCTCAGACTTTAAAACTGTGTAAACACACAAAACTACTTGAGAAATATCAAAGCAGTTTTAATTAGTGGTAGTGTGGTAATAATGAAATCGCTAATCTGACATGTAATTAGTTGTACGGTGTGTATGAGTGTTATGTGAAGCTGAATGGGCTCAGCAGGGCCCTAATACATTCTGGCCTCTCAAGGCGTTCTCTAGTGGAAAGAGGCCTGACAGAGCCATCTTTGTTCTGTTCCCTTTCTGTGGGTGGGCGATGCAAGGAGAAAGAAACATTTGTTTCACAGTAGTCACCGAAGTAAACAGGCTCTAAAAGCCTTTTTCGTTTTTAATTATGCATTTCTCCAGCACCCATCATAGCAAAATCCATAGGGCAGGTTTTAAGCACGCCACATAATGCCTGACTGGTTAAAAATACGTATAAATTCCCAGTTTAAGGGAATATTTATAAATCTGACAATATAGGTCTTTGCCCTCTTTAAAAGGACAGGCGCTTTCCTAAATCTACCATTTATATGCAATTTCCACAGGACCTGCATTTGATCAAGACTTTGGCAAACACTAGAGGTGCTAATGAGCTACCCGTAAACATTTGATCCCATCTTTCTTCTCTGAAACTCGCCTAAAAAAAAAAAATCAAAACAAAACAAAAAACCCAACCCTCTGAAAAGATAGCATCCATTCATTAGCTGCATGATAGCTCATAGCAATATCAGATGACTGGCATTTCTTAATATGTTGCCATTCAAAAGAAATTTATTTTTCTAAAAGACTTGCCATGAGTAAGGTATATTGGCAAGACATCTCCACATTGTAGATTACTACCAGACTTCCTAAAATTGTAGCAAAATATATATGTACCCCAAATAATCTGGCAAATTATTCAGGTAAGTACCACAGAGGCAACTAAAAGAAATGGTCAGCTTTATTTGCTTTTGCACAGTTGAATTTTTTTTCCTAAGTCAGGTGAGGCAACCAGGTATCTTTTCTCTGAATGAGATCTGTTTGTTCTTGAATAAACAGAACATAGTGTGTTTTGCTCATACTTGGTAAATTTAAAGCTTGCTTGAGTGATTAGAGTCCAATTATTGCCAAGCAGCAATATCCAGGTGCAGATAAATAAACACTGAAGGCAAAGTGCTTATAATCAGTTGCTGGTTATTATTACTACAAGTCAGGCTTTAATGGGAGTGTTTATTACACAATACAGGTATCTTCTCTGAATCAGATAATTTAATCATTACTCTCCCACTGGTGCTCCAATGCCTGTATTTTATCAATATTTTTAGTAACCAGTACTCTTATTAACTTTTTGCTGTGGTTAGGAGACTACATAGGTCCTTTCTTTTCTCTTAGGACTGTTCCTCTGATGTGGTGTGTGTACAACATGACAGAGAGATATACCAGGTTCGAGGAATGATTGGAAAACTTGTCAAACAGCACGGATTCTCAGTTATTTTTTATTTACTGCAAGCATTAGATGGGACCATCAGGAGCATTTGAATGGGGAGTTTTCTATGTAGACATTACTTTTATCTTCTTTAATGAAGCTCATCACCAGTAGAATTTTCCCTCTTCAACCTTCACCCATTTTTCAAGCATTGGCCCAAACATTGTGGGCTGGGGATCAATAGGAATATCTACATTTTCAAAAATGGGGTTATGCTCCTTCCTTTTTTTTGCTTGTCCCCATTCATGCCACGTTTTACTTGTATATAGGAGGGAGCAGCAGTGGCAGTCTCTGGGTTTCAAAAAGGTTTGTGATTTTCAGTCCCAGATTAAAGCTGGATAAAGTGTAATGATGACAATGCGGTGCATCAGTAATGCTGGCCTTGGATAGCTGCCACACTGCAACTGAAAAAAAAGAAGCCGAAATCTGAATGATTGTGTGGTCCACTGAAGATGTGAATGTGCTAAATATATTTTTTGCCTGACAACTGTGACCTCACTTTATAGGCTTTCTTGTTGAGCTATTGAAAATCTACTCGTGTTTTGAAGGCAGCGAAACACAGGTAAGCTCAACATTTTTCAGATGTTTTCAAAGACAGTAACTTTAGCTCCTCAGAAAGATGGGTCTCACATCTTTGCTACAAAAATGCTCTGTCTGGACAGAGAAAGGCATTCACCACCAGGTGTAACACACCAATTTCTGTTGAGTTCATGCCAAGCCTGGCATGGCATGCTGTTTAGTATGACTAAGGCTAACAGAATTTGGTACTTTTTAAGGTCTTCTATCTGGAAAAAGAGCAGGGTTGGTGGAAGGTAACAGCTTCCTTACAAAGAAACAATGAAAAATATGAATGGAAGAGCAAGTTCTACTCTAAATAATGTCTACAAGATATTGTTTAGCTTGTACTGAAAGAACCTGAAGGATAATGCTTGGAGCTCATAAAATGTCTAGAATGCTCTTTCTACCCTGAATGCAGGGGGAGAAGATCCAATAGCACTTCATGGGGTAGCAATCAACAGTTACTGGACCAAACTATAACTTTTAATTTCTGAGAACCCTGTTAAGCCAGGGAGATATCCAAGACACAAGACCTTGGTTATTGGCCCTGCATCCTCATACTGACAAACAGCTTGGCTTGAGGAAGGTATTAGCATGACTCTCCACTAAAAAATTACTATTACTCACAGTCAGTAAGGAAAAACCACATTTCAGCTCTTCATCTATTTTTGTATGAGCTGAAAGAGATGCACAAAAATAATTTTTCCATCCTATGAAAATCTCCAAAACTCGAAAAAGTAGTTTTCTCCTTGGAAAAAGTAAAAATTTTTGTTTGACAATTTCAAAGTATTTTTCAAACTATTATTGAACTGGGAAATGCTTCTGAATTTATCTTTTGACAAAGAGAGTTTTGACTTTACTGGAAAATTCCCAGCTACCTCTAGCAAGTATGTGGAAGGGACTCACTGGTACAAGTGCATACAGTCTGAACATGATAATCTGGAACAGGAAAGAGCACAGAATGATGAATTGACTTGGCACTTGCTGTTGAGCAAGATTTTAGTGGAGTTCAACGTAATGTCAAGGGATGAAGCCCAAACTTTAACAAAACCCCTGAGAGTTTTATCCCTGAAATCCATGGGATCATGATTTTCTCACTATTCCTGGCATCCTTGCCACAGACTCAATAAAATAAAGGAAGAAGATATATAATTTAAAAGAGTTTGGACCCTAAAAGAGCTTAAAAGATGGAACTACAATGAATGTAATTTAAAATTGAGAAATTAGACAATGATAATAAGACAATTTGAGTAGTATAATTCTTATTTGAGGGCCATACATAATATAATAAACCAGTGGAAGGCAACCTTTATTCCTTGTGAGTTTACAGAAAACACAGGTTCAAATACACCTTTCAGTCTGTCACTGCAGCCCTGTCAGCTATGCCACACTCTCTCCCTGGGTGGATGCCACCTATCTTTGTGTGTTATTTGGAAGTTTTACATAGCTCCCCCTCTAGGAAGTTTTGGCATCATGGTGCTAAAGGCTGAGAAGGACTTGTGCTTTGTATTGGAACATGGTTCAAGTGTTACTTGATCCAGAGCACAGCAGTATCTCTTCTTAATGCTCATTTAAATGTTTATTAATTATTGAAGTAATTTAGCGCATTTGTGCCTATCAGTTCCAACCTGCAGTTTCTGCCTAGCCCTTGTTGACTGTAGATCCATAAACATTAGTGTACTCGTGTTTAGCTAGATCATGGCATCCAGGCACTGACTCTTGAGGACTGATTTGAACCAATGTCAGGATCCATTCCCATTCAACTTTATCTCTGCTAATGCCTCCATAGGTCTCAATAGCAGGCTTTCAAAAATAAATTTTTAGGGCCTGACCTTGAAGGATAAAGAGCTTGGCTTGTATGGATGTTCATTGCCATAAGCAAGGACCATTATGAAAGCAGAGGAAGGTTTGTTAGGATTTCATGGGGAATAAATTTTGTCAAAATTCTCTGAATTATAGAAATTCACTTCAAAGCATTCAAATTGTGTCTTTTAACATATTTGCAAGTTTTCATAATATGGAGATTTTTTATGATTGGAGATAGCTATATTTTCTATTTGTGTGGTTTTTTTCTGTTTGTGCATTGCAAAAACAGTATTCATGGGAAAATAAATAAGGAAGTAAAAATATGCTTTTTGCTTTTGACAAATGTGGGAGCTGCAAATTACTGGTGGAAAATGAATATTTCCATCTTTGTGTGAACTTGGTGAAAAGCCAATATCTTCCATGCAGCTGCAGAGGTGCAGGGCCAAATTAATTCGTGGTGCAATTCAATATACTTCAATGAAATGACATCAGTAAGAGTTTAGTCCCCATGCAAAAAGAAGTATATGGAATGCTTATAGTGGTAAGCGGTTGATTAAGTGTGGTATGAATACAAGCTGATGTAACACATATTTCATTGGAATTGAAAGGATACAAAAGCACAAAAACCCCAATAAGCTTGTTTTGCTTACAGCTCTTTAATTACTGATAGTCCTTTTTTAGTGGTGCATACTTGCTCCATGTATAGTTAAGTCTGTATTCCCTATTTTCTTATACAGGTAACAAAACTGCTTCAGATTTTGCCTGAAGACTTGTAACTGTGGTATTTTAGACTAAAGGGTCTACCAACTCATTCCCTGGTCCATTGCATCTAATCTTAGATCAGAGCTACACCTGGAGTTACACAGAAGTGACTGCTATTACATCTCACCTGGCACATATGGCTGTGCTTCCCTTCTGAAAGAACATGTGGGAGGGGCGACTAGCACATGCCTATGTTGTTGTCCCACTCTGTTACAGCAGTCTTTAGCAACTGGCTAAGCACTGTCAGATTTACCTTTAATCACGTTATTCTAATTTCAGATTGCATGGTTCTTTACTATCTCTAGAGAGTAGAAGTAATAAACATCCTAACAGGAAGTTGTAAACAGGTCTCTTCTCCTAAGTAACCAATTATAGTATAAGAGGAAATGGCTTCAGGTTGCACCTGGGGAGGTTTTGGTAGGATAGGAGAAAGGATTTCTTCATGGAAAAGGTTGTCAAGCAGTGGGACAGGCTACCCACGGGAGTAGTGGAGTCACCATCTCTGGAGGTATTTGAAAGACGTGTAAATGGGGCACTTGGGGATACAATTGGGTAATGGACTTGGCAGCACTAGGTTTATGGTTGGACTCAATGCTCTTAAAGGTCTTGTCCAACCTAAATGATTCTGTGATTCCCTCAGCAAGCATTTACCCCTTAGCAGATAACTAGGGCTACCCGCACTTGTGTACTGAAATCTGTCACAGTTGGATCCTACTGAGATGCTGCAATTGTATCTGAATATGAGGTGCATCCATTGGCCTACTAGGCATCTATGAATCCATATGCCGGAGTGTTCCCAGGAACATTTTGACGTGGGGCTGGTAGCAACTATTTCATTTGGAGAAAACTCACTTTTTCCTGTGGACAGATTTTGCCTAAACATATTATGCTATTGTTTCTAAGAAAGTGGCATAAAATGGTGTGCATCTTTCTTATGTAGATGCTACCCCAGCAACTACACAAGCCTCACTCTCACAGCAAACTAGTATGGTCCATGCAGAATCATACTGTTTGTTTTATATCAGCTAATCTATTTTAAATTATTTAGTTTTACTCTATCATCTGGAGTTTAAAAGGCATCACAAGAGCAACCAACTCTCCTTTCTCACTTACAGTTCTCAGGATTACTCTCTGGTCTTCTAAGTTCTCTGGTCTTTTAAGTTTTCTTCCATACAGTGTGAGATAACTGAAACCAAGATTTCTACTTCATATATACCCTTCCAAAAATACCACATTTATGGAACTCCAGATTTTGTTCTCTTTGAGAGTTTCAGTGTTCCTAATTAGAACTGAGTTTATTACTCTAATAGCTTTTATTCATATTAGAATACCAGTAAGACATAGAAAATTAGTTTTACAGTTTTTTCTTTTTCAGCATACTTGGGGACTGTGGATCCACTTTAGGCGGCACTAATTAAATTCCAGCATTAACTCACAAAGGCTTTTTAGACCTTTGCTTTGTCCCTTGGAAGTGAGTTTACATGTGGAAAATTCATTTCACAAGTAATAATTTTTAAAGCACACCAAAAGGTATTAATAATTATGGTTATTTTATACTGGACCTTAGTGACACGGCACAGATGGCTTTGATGTTTAATCAGTAGCTGTGCTTCCCAGCTTATTTTCATTAGTGATTAACCTTAATTTATTATGTAACAGAAGAACATAAGACACAGCCTGAGAGTTTCCTTTGCTATAGCTGCGTTTGCTGTGAAATTGGGCCTCATTTTCAAAGAAATGTATATCCACAGCTGATCACTTCTTATGAATGATCACACATTGACTTTCATTCGCTATACCAATTCATAAATAAAAATGTGGCATTTGTGTATCCAAATTAGATGCTGCTGAGCTGTCAATCAGTGCTTATATAAAATGTTTACTGGGAATATATTTTTATTTTAGAATAATAAGATCTTGTCTATTTTTATTTTTTAATAGGGAGCACAGAGATTCATCCTTTTTTGAAAAAAAACCAACCACTAGATATGCTAAACTGTTCAAGTTAATGGGGCCTGTGTTATGTCTACTATGGATTGATGTCTTCACAGAAAACCATTTTTCATTGCTTTCCCGCTTTTCCCAACAAAAAAATTTAAAGATTAAGACATCTGAGGTACTGCATTGCTCCCTAATTATAACAGACACTTGTCAATGACTTCTTTATCTGCAGCTCTGGGATTACCTATGAGACAGAGTCAGGACAAAAATACTTAGAGGATGAAGAGAAAAGGTCAGAGAAAAAATTATAAGATAGAATTTTTGAGACTATTATTAATGTCGTGGAAGAAATTAAAAAATATTCAGTATCATATGCCTCACAGTGTAAAACGTGTGTTTAATTCAGAATTCAAAGTTTCAGCCATGAAACTTAATTTCCTGAGTTTTGAGGATTACTATTTCTCAGCAAAGTTGTCATGCTCAAGATAGACTCCCAGATGACAAAGCAGAACTGTCTGATTTCAGTATCAGATGATGTAATACCTTCTCTTCTAAAAGTTTAGTGTACCTCTCATCCCCCGGTAGCAAGCTGTCTCTACACTCATAAGAAAAATAGAAAGTAGGCTATATAGCCACCATATTTCTCTAAAAACCTTATAATAACTCAAGCTCTTGAACTTAATCTAATGTCACTGTTCTCAGTAATGTGGCTGAGGACCAACGTAAACATAATTTATTGTCAAATGTCAGCAGCATCAATCAAACTTGAGTCCCAAACATGGTACGGAAACATCACATCCGTGGTTATTCTTTACAGATAAGGTACACCATAATCTTTCACTTTCTTCAGCAACTGAATAAAACCATCCCAGTCCACAAGTGGCAGAAGTCATCTTCAACAGAAGTATCTTGTCTTCCTCGTTTTCACAAAAGCTCAGTGAGTTGCTTTGCTGTCATATTTATTCACACCCACAGAAAACTTCTAATTCTCTCAGAGTCTTCAAAATCTACATGAAGATGACACATATCGGAAAAACACAGTTCAAGACAAAAGCAATAGCCATCTACCTCTTCATGACCCCCTTGTGAGCTTTATTTTGTACCTTGCTTAACAAAGACAGCTTGCATTTTTGCATTGCCTACCCAAAACTAATGCTGCAATTAAAACTAGCAAGTAACAAATGAATTTAGGGATAGCTCTCACAACAACTTGCTTAGTTTAGTATCTCCCCTACTGTTCAGAGTATCTTCCTTGAGGTTCCTAAATTGCTTCCTCATTTAGTAGGCTCTTTTGGACTTTTAGAGGCTGCTCAATATCCTAACACCTTGAACAACAAAACATTTCTGACCTTTCATCTGTAGTTTTGCTTTTTGTGTCTGAACTGATGTTTGGCCCTACTAATTTACATAATTCTGGCTTCAGGGCTTAAATGTTTAATTTCAGTATGTTTGGAAGAAAAACAAAACACTTTGGAAAGAGATTCAACTAGTCAAGGAAGCAGCAGACTACCTGCTTGACAATGCCGGTCAATTTTGAACACATCTTAGTGTTTCTTCACTTTTTCACCCCACTGAATTCTGATCCACAGTTTAGGATCTCTTTCTGATTTTTGCAGTTCTTCATGAGATTGATTCTACCTCTTTCAGCAATTGTATTCCCCCCCCAGAGATGACCTTCATGATGGATCTGGTCCACTAGAATCAAAAGAACTGCAACAGGAACAGAAGATATCAAAAATGACAGCTTGAACTAGATGTGAATGTAAATTTGTATCACAACATTTAAAACCATAGACTTGAACATCTTGAGAATAAAATGCAAACCTCTAATTTTTCTGAGTAGCTTTCACTCACTCTGCCATCAAAGTATGTAGTCAATGTCTTTTTTTTCCTTTTTTTTCCTTCATCTTTTTTTACATACTTTATCTTTTGTGTGGGAATTCATCTCTTCCCAATATGTGACTAGAAGAGCTTCAAACAGAAAACTGAGAAGACTAGTAAATGTTCTAGCTTCAGAATAAGTTTAGATTAGATGTGAGTAAACACTTCAATCCATGCTCGCACATTGTCTATACTCCATAATTACCTAGACCATTCATCACTTACCTGTAGATCTCACTGTAGGTGAGGCAGCCTTGAAAAAAGAGTGTCATTACTTGATTTGACTGTGAAGCCAAGCACTCAATCCAGGCACAGGAACAGGATCTTACAATATAGACATTTAAATGTTTGGGCTAAATAAGTTTAGATTTGAAGCCCTAGGTACTTCAAAAATTCTAATGTTAAAAACAAGTTGTACATCTTTCAGTGTCTCTGGTTTTCTAATGCCCTAAACACTCATAAATATGTAAACTTTCCTAATAAAGATGACATTTTCTGCCCCAAACCCCTCCAGCAATGGCATGTAGTGATTCTGCCATTTCATTTCAGATCTGTTTTTCATTGCAAAGAGTGCAGCGTTTTTTGTTAGGATGCAATCTTACATCTAAAGAGACAATCATAAGTTAAAACAAGCAAAATACACATATGGACTAAGCATAAGGATGACAATACCAATTAGTAGAGATTTGGTATTTATTTTTTGTATTGAGCACAGGGTGAGACCTGCCTTTTTCCAGCAAGTGGCAAATTTGAATGTGAAATGTCATTAGTGCTGTTTTTCACTAATACAATTTCTTTTCTGAATAACAAAAAACACATCAGTGTTATTTTTAATAAAAAACCCACCCTTTAATTTACATACATTTAGGGTGAAGTAAATGAAAATGCATTATGTTACCACTGTGCTATTGAATAACGAGCCTATAGGGTTCTAAATGGGAAGGAAAGTTGTTTTTCAAGCCCTGTACCCACTGTTCCCTTTACAAAGACGCCATTGTGACCAGGATACATGAACTGGGTTTCTAACAGTAAAGATCCACCTTCTGGCAGAGAGACTGGAAAATAAAGCACCCCAGTAAGCCGCCACTTCAGCAGGAGAAGCCAAACTAACGAAGGAAGGACAGGTGGAACTGGTCCCTTGGCCTTTCAGTGACATTTACAGCCTCTGTGCAAGGACATGCTCTTTTCTTTCTGTTTCTATTTTCTCCAGTTAATCAGGTGACTTGAAAAGAAGCTAGATAAGGGTATTGTTTGCACTGACAACATCCTGATGATACTGTCAGAGGAGATCACAGGAAACTGTTCCTTTTTTGAACCAATAGAGTCATTAGGGAGAGTACTCATCACTTGAGTGCATCTAGGTTAATTACCACAGAAAATCTGGAACTGGCAGCTATAATTTTTCTGAAGAAAGTACTGCTATTTTTACTCTTGATGCTATAGAATGTCTCTTAAAGTACCTCATAGGACCCCATTTTACGGTTCAATGGTAAAATTATTTTAGAAATGTATCTTTCTGGCTGAAATTAGTGGGACACTATGCGTGGAAATTTAATGAAAGTACAAACTGTGAGTTATGTACTGTATGAATGAAATTCATCTCTGTTTGCCAGAACTGATTACTCTCCTTCCAATAAATGAGCAAGCATATTTCTCTGTTGCAGTGTCACTTTGGAAAAGAGAGAACTGTCAGGTTGAGATGAATGACTTATTGCTGCACAGATGTAGCAAACTGTCACATGCCTGATTCTGTTTGCTGTGGTACATTATGGCACAGAGTAGCCAAAAACCCTGCAGCATGAAACAAACACAGAATGCTGTTTTGGATCAGCATCAAAGCATACGCAGTGGATGCCTTTTTAGGAAAACCGGGACATGGTGTAGTTTTAACCCACCCAGTATTGAGTGAGTGCTTACAAACCCTAGCAGTGTTCATGATTTTTAAAAAGCCTGAAATAATAAAAGGAAGTTGTTTGAGTGTGCTGAATACCTATTCAACTAATAATTCTTAGAGTACTGGTACTGTGGTGCCTGTTCTCTAAGGATCAGAAGACTGAGCGCATTTTTCAGTCTAATTATCGCTTTTTCAAAATTGTTTGTGGCCAGGAAGGCTTTATAGTGTTTGACTATCTCTGATGTGAAAGGCACGCTATCTTGTCTATCATGTCTAACAGGTAATCAAGCCAGAGCAGACAGAGAAACCTGGGAAAAGTTGCTAACATCCAGTAGCATAAACAAGATCCAAATGGAAACTTGTTATCATAGGTTCAATGTGTGGACAGAGCTAAATGTTTATGCAATAAATCTCACATACTATTCCCCCCCTTCCAATTCACCTTTTTGCCATGGAAAAATTATAAGAGTATCCACTGTAAGATTCTGTGATGTTTACTTGGGAATATGATTACAGATTTCCTGTTTGATGTTATTAATATTCTGTAGAAATGTGAATTATTTGACTACACTGTATTCTAAGCAGCTCCTACACAGAAATTATGAATGCTTTGACCCATTCCATTTGAGTCAAACTGAGGAAATGAAGCTTCCCACAGATGAAATTCTGTCAAGTTTCTTGAAAATGACAGCCATGTTAAGGACATATACACCAGTTAAACCATATTGTTAGACTTCATAGAGTCTTCATCAGACAGAAGAAGATGAGTCTAGGCTTTACAAACTCCCCCCAGTCTCAAAATACCTTTGTATTTTAGACGCATTTCTAAATCCATGAGAGAATGAGGTGACAATAGCTGTTTCAGCAGGAAAAAATATTTCTGGTTTCCAAAGCAAACATTTTAGCAATTACCCCTCATTTATTTGTATTTTCTAATTTGCTTTACATAATACAGGGAATCCTGCAATTACCCATAGAATGTACTGTCTGTACCTTCCTGATTGAACTGCCACCTCCCCTACACTTTGTTAGATCTGCCATTCACTGCAGCTCTGATTCAGACTCGAGGGAGTAGCCTTGACACAATGCACTGAAGGCAATATTTGCAGAGAAAAGGGATAATCACAGAACAGCAGCCTATCTCCACGTTTCCATGTCCCATGACCTCTTTTCTCTCTAGCCTTGGCATAAGAACTTAGTGTAAGTCCTTAGGACTCTGCTGTCCCCTTTGATGTTCCCTTACCCTCAGGCACAGTTTGGAAGTACTTCTGACAGGTTAATATGCTTCACATGAGGAGAGCAGCGAAATATCACAGTCTGTTTCTACTAAGGTTCCAGAGAAAACTAGTGACATCTTTGTCTGCTGATACTTGCCAAGATCATCACCTCTAGCTGAACACATGCTCAGTAAAACTGAGCATGTCTCTTTTTTTTTTCTCTTCCATTCAGGACTATTATTAATTCTTAACTATATTTCTTTTATCTCGAGCTCTATTAGGTTTCCTAAAATCCCAGTTTCACCAAATTTTAGGAAAAATATTTAATACGAACCTATCCTTAGATTCAATTGTACTTAAAATTGTTTCCTTTGTGAAGTCCAGCTGTCAGATCTTTCTTCAGTTAGATACCAATATGTAAGGAAAAAACTTATCAAAGCACTGAGGAAAACACAAATTGCATAAAATACTGGTGACAGTATACCAAAATCACAACTTCACATTTACAATCTGGGTTTTCAGCATTATGTTAATAGGACTGTGTTTTATTTATCCAATGCTATAGATTTCCATGATGCTTTATTAAAAAAACCCTAAGAAGTTGCTGTTTGTTAGTGCCCTTTCCTGCATCAGGCACAGTACAGCACTGCACAACAGATTGTGTATGAGAAGGGGAATACTTGAACATAAAAGATAATCTAAACCTTGAAATTCTTACCTAAAAAGTGCTATTTTCATTTAAGAAGTCGAAAACATCTGCAATGCAGCTTGCTCTCATCTCTATCTAACGCATTTGCTTTGTGTTACTCTGATTTTCAGGAGGATTAGGAGAATTCATCTTTCAGCCTCCTCACTACCTTCACTCTTAGTGGGAATAGTGAATTAGCAGAAGCGTGCATGCACTTTTGTATAGTCCTCACTACAGGATGCCCAACCTGGGGAAGGGAAATTGTACAACTGCCTTCATCTGGTTACCAAAGTTTATTTGCAAGTGATCATTGTGGACACTCTTGCTTGACATGTCCTCTGACTTTCAGAACATTTCAGCAGATGATATCAGCTACAGCTATGCCATGGCAAGGACACAATAAAATTGAAGGTTCATGAAGTTATTACGTTTATATAATAATTACCTATATCAACTAAACATGTCTGGTGTGTCAGCTCTTTGCTGGTGCTCTGCCTGTGACAGTACATATGTGTACTAGAGATGTGTCCCTTTCCTGAGGTCAAGACTGTAATTAAGCCAAAGAACTACATGAATGCAAACTTTGCAGGTTGCTGCTTACTGTGCATTGTTCATGCTGTGAAGCTACCTATTCAAATCTTACCTTCTTTGGCTTTCCACCCTTTATCAAAAGATAAAATAAGCAAGTCTATTTTAATAGAATTTGCTGGGAAATCTGTCAGTATATGAGACAAGTTTAGGGGAGAGGGAGAAGGGAAACATGATTATTGTCTTGCTTTTTTTTTCCCTAAAAAAAAAAATTCAAAAGAGGCAGTACAGAAAAAAGAAGCAAGCTAAAACCAGCCAAAAACAAACCCCAGAAATTTTCTGGCTAAACCTCAGAAATTCACAGTGGAAATCCTTCTGAATGCTGCAGCTGGACTTCTTGGACAGGCAATACAACTCCCACGATGCACACAGCCTCATCAGTCAGGGAATCACTATCATGCACTACAGCAAGCCCCTGGCCACAGTGCTTCAGAGACCAGCACATCAACAGTCCAGCTAGTGGGACCAGTTTGCAGGGGTGGTGCACCTTGCATGCCATAACTTCCATGAAACATCTCACAGGTGTATTTTAGTGTTAAACACAGTAAAATCATATTATATAACTGTAAATAAAAAAACCAGCCATGTATTGCCGGTGTTTTTATATGGATCTTTAGACAAATTTAGTTCAATGCACATTTTTGTGAAAAATTTACATCGGTGAAAAGCTGATCACATTAAAAGAGTTTTACAGGCCAATACTACATTCCAAATACAAGCTTATTTTGCCAATGCAATATTTTTTTTCTATGTACCCTTCTTCCAGACTGCCAGAAATCAGCAGCGGAAAGAGAGGTGAGACGGGTCAAAAAGCTTGTCATATTTAGTACCATAAATTTTCCCCTGAACAAGAAGTCAAAGAAATCTATAGGTAATTTTTTATAACTTCCAGCAGCTTTCCTGTGACAGTTGTATGCAACACAATTTGTTTATTTTACTGCCTTTCAGGTATTTCAGTAAAAGTAGCATTTTAACTTCTTGTTGTTGCAGCACAGATGTCTCATTTTCATGATTCTCAGAATAATGGAAGTAATTTAAACATTTTAATTTTTGAATTATTTCTAATGAACTTCTAAGTCCTTTTCAAGGAAGTGAAAAATGAACAAATTTGAGGCAATCAAACCGCTATCACACACTCTCTCCCTTATCTTAACATGCTAATAGCTAGACAACAACGTATTTCTGGACATCATCAAAATCTTCTGAGAATGATAAAATAATCTCTAATACAGTATTGCTAATAATCTCTAATACAGTATACGTATAGTATTGCTCTAAACTACTCACTTTGACTTTATTTATTTATTTATTTGTGGTATTATGAGATGTTAAAAAAAAATCTTATACAGTTAAATCTATGTATGCATTTTAATTTAAGATGTTTTTATGAGATCTCTTTGTGGCCTTTCTGATATTTGGCACATGAAAGCCAGGCCCTACAATGCTCCCTTTAACGCCTGTTTTCAACTGAAATTACTGGAAGGTTTTGCCACTGAAGCCCAGTAAGAGCCCTTTTAATTGGATAACTGAAGGAGGCATACATGTCCTACATACTAGCAGGTTACCTTGAGAAGATGGTAGCAAACCAATAATTATATGTATCAGTTACTGAATTTTGTTATTGAGAGTCATGGGTAGAAACAATATATACAGGATATTCCTAATTATTCCTTCAGTTTGGTAGTATATTTAAAGCACTGGCAGAAATCTGTGCTTCCCTCTCCTTTATCCCCTGACAACTTCTGCTGCTGCGTTTTTGATTAGTACCTCCCTAATTCACCGTATTTGTCTTCCAGGGCAACTAGGGATGTTGTCTGTTTAATGATATAGAGCACATATTGCTTTTAAATTTCTTCAAAAATTTTATAATAGCTTGAATTGTTACAAGTTTTAAAGTTAATAACACAATTAAAATTTTCATTCTGTCCTGAAAGTATGGGCACTTCAAAGCAAAGGTAACATTTATTATGCCTGACTCATTGCTTAATTGTGTTGAAAAATAGGAACTTACCTCTATCAAAGGCTAATATGCTGTGAAGTTCATCTTCAGGATACTTCAGATAAGACCCTTTCCCACAATAAGATCTGAGAGGACCCTTCTCTTTCTAAAATATTGTCAGAAATACATCACCCACCAGTACTGCTGACAATTCCCTTTGACTTCTATTGAGGTTGGCTGCATGTTGTTTGTTATGGTCTATTTCTCTTCGAGTTGTCAGCAATTATTGCATAATTTATTTTCCAGTTGCTTGAGAGACTTTGAAATTTCAAAGTTCTCAGAAACAGAAAGGTGAAATAGTATAGTAGAGATTATTTTCCTAAAACCTGTTCAACAGGTGGAGCTGTATGCTACAAAATAGAGTTCAGAAATGAAATCTGTATGTTGAGTAGTTTTAAAAGTTATAGAGAATAATATACCTGCACCAAACACATATTTTTTCAAGTTTTAGGAAGAAAATTTCTGCAGTTACCCTAGACTGGGAAAAGAAAAATAAGTCTTGAAAAGAGTTGTTCTGATTTTCAGTGTGTTTCGTTCGTGGGCAGAAGTCCAGTAAACTTTATTCCACCCTTCCTTAGAAACTGAAAAAGCAATAAGTGGAGCAGGTGCTCAGCATTTTATTACTGATATAGCATAAAGCTACATCAAATATTTATTAATCAGCAGTCCTTATTACATTTCTTCTTGCTATTAGTGAAAGCAGTTTGGGTGACAGAAAATTCACAAAAGACTTAATGAAAGAGAGGAAATGCTATGGAATTTATTAAAAAGTATCCTTCTTTCTCTATCTCTTTCCTTTATTGCCAGTTTTGACCAGCAATAATAGCAAGATCTCTGACTGTTCATCTGCAGGTGCCAATTCTCTTTTTCCCCTCTCCAGAAAAGAGAACTATTTTCCTAAATTTTCTGATTCTATTAGAACACGCTGAAATACAGCTTTGGAAAATGAGTGAGCTGTATGAGTATGCCTCATTAATTCATACCTACTGTTGCTGGTACACAGAAGGTGTTTGATTTGGTCATATCAGAGGACGGAGTATGCATAACCTAGTGTAGTCCCCAGTTTCCACCCCACTTCCACAGAGATAAAGGTATTATTTCAGTAACAGGAGGTACCAGAGACCTACTGTAACATATAAATGTATCTAGAAAGGAAAAGGGAATTATTTCTTACCTGTTCTTTGACAGTGTTGTAGCAGTTTCATACCACATCTGTTTACAAAAATACACATAAACGTTATCAAGCAATAAAACTGTGGTCACTAGAGAAGTATTCTTTTCACAACCAGAATTATTTTTTTATCATGAGTTAGTTGCCACTGTTCAACCCTGTAGAAGTTTTTCTTGACTTCATCAGTAATTTTTTTCCCTTTATTATTGCATACTATGCCAGATTTTCTTGCCTTTCCTCAGGCTAATGGGACTCGTGCCAAATTTCTTGGAAACATATCGTACCCGACATGATAGAGGTGTAGACCTGTGTCTTATGATTTAATCCTCTTAATTAGCTACCTTTATTAGATTAGGTACTTACCTAATCTTCAGAATTATATTAGTTGAACATATCACAGTTGGAAGGCTTTACTCATGCTGGGCAAGGTATTTCAGTTGCATTAAGATGGCCAGGGCTTCTCTTTTCCCTATAACTTTGGATTTATAGACTTGCAAAGTTTGGAAGTTTTGTATTACTTTTTGGTTTTATCTTACAATGCCAAGCAGTATTATCTGTAAAGGCCCTATGTAAGATCTGTGGAAGCACACAGAAACCAAAAATCCAGTAGTAAATTGCATAAGGCTCAGGCAGGCAGTGGTAATGACCAGATAGTCAGATGGAGTGCTGCAGTTGAGTAACAAGAGTTCTTGCATTCATGAAGGCAGGTTTTTTTGCACTAGAGAGGAACAGTTTCCAGATGCTTCCTCTGAGCTTGCTGGGAAAAGTATTGCTATGGGCTGCATTAACATATAACAGCTGCTGATGGTGAGCGTTGGCAACCAGCCCTTCTTTAAGCTGACCATCTAGCAGGATCAAAACACCTGTACCTATCTAAGAGACCATTTGAATCTCTTAATAATATGAAATATTATATAAGCAAGTATGAAGAGAAGGGAGAGAGAGAAGTAGAAGATATAAACCAGGAAGGGAATCCAAGGCGTTGGCTGGATGGACCTAGAGAAACATTGAGAGAGGTCTTTTTTGGTCTGGCAAGTCATCAAAATGGCACTGAATCTGGAAGAGAGAGAGCCATCTTCAACAACTTCACCTCTCCTGACTTGGGAAGAGCAGATTTAGATCAGTTTGTGTGACAGGTAAAAGACTGCATAAAAGAAATTCTTGAATCAGTCTCTCACTTAATTTACAAAACTGTTATTGCACACAGGTGCCCTCAGCTCCCATGGAATGACATTTCATGATGATTTTGTCCAGCATTAGAAGGGAGTAATTGTGTTATCCAGGAGTGAAATGAGCCATTCCGCTGGTTCCCAGATATCTTCCTATTCAGTTGTGACACCTGCTAATGTGATTTCTCATCATGAATACGTATTTAAACTGGTTAACATTAGGTAAACTAGCTGTATGACTTTGCTAGCAAGTCCCTACTGGAGATGGGTTCATTTTTTGGCTTTGATTAATATAATAAGCTTCCAGGACATTATTTTAAGTTGATGAAAATAACTAAGGACACTGAGTTAAAAGGAGATTCATCTCAACAGCTGAGAAACAGTAATATTCCTTTCATGTCTTCTTTTTCTTTGTCAGGTTTTTGCCCAATTTTTCCTACAAAATAAATGTACTTAGAGGTTTATTTCTCTTTTGACCAGCAATTTTGTATGATTACCTGGAGCAAAACTGTAGCATTTACTCAAGTGATTTTTTTCTGGGTAATTTATTAGTAAACTATATTTGCTGTTATAATGTCTGATCCTTGCTTTCTATGATTCCAAGTTCTTTGAAGTTAAATGATCACCCAAAAGAAGTTTAAAAAATCACAATTTGATTGTAGACTGGTTCACACAAATTGAGTGTATGGGTTAGTCTTGATTTTTAAAAAGATCATTTTTAGTGAGCTTCTCTTTGCAACTCTCAGTATAAATAGAAAAGATCCACTGACTGTGCAGCCCAAGATTGTAAATTGAAACTATACTGGCATAAAAATCAACTAGTGCCAACTTTTGCAGGACTAGCAGTTATATGAATGAAACTATAAGAATAACCTGTGAATCTGACCTGAAAAAATGAAAGGTTTCAGAAATGCTATAACAAACAGTTTTGAAATTTCAGGGTTTGTCTTTTTTGTTTCCTTGGTTGGTTTGGAGGGTTTTTGTTTGTTTTTTGTTTGTTTGTTTATTTTGTGGGGGGGGGTCGTTTGTTGTTGGTTTTGGTTTTTATTTTGCTGTTATTTTTGTTGTTTTGGCCTTTTTTTTGTGACTGAAACTAACAACTGAATGCAGGTTGCAAACACACTTGACTCATCAGAACCTCTTTTTCAGAGTCATTGTTATTTTTTGGTCATGAAAGTGATTTGTTGTTTCAAACATTTCTAAACTTAATTCTTATCCATTGCTCTTTTTAAGAATGCCATAATTATTTATTTGAAATTAGTTTAATAGCTAGAACAAGAACTTGGATTTTCACGTAAGTGGTTGGACCAGGAGTGAAACAAAATCTAAACGAAAGATGATCTCTCTTTTATTTTTTTATTGAAGCGCCAGTCTATTTTTTCAGAATTAAGGACTTTGCTTATTACTAGATTCTATTGTGTGTAGTCATCACTTACACTGATAGGGGGTTTTAATTATCATTTCAGAGTGAAATGTGCATTCATTATAGTACGAAATACAAGGAAAAAGTCCCTAAGAAACATCATCATCTTTTTTTTAACTGATTAGCTTAAGAGGTACCTCCACCATACTAAGAAAAAGTAGCATAGAGAACACAGTTGAATTCAAACACATATGGTATTAATCTCACATAATGAGCTTTGCTTCAGTTGGCAAGAGAAACTGCACTAAATAGATGCTAAGCTGCAATTGGCTTCCTAAAAAATCATGGCACTTGACTTTAATTTGTCCTCTGCATCTGTTTCTTATATTTAAGAATGCTTATTATTAGGTCTTCTTGCTGTGTTCTCCTCAGTTCCATGCTACTAATTGGTTGTGAGTGAGTCTGGTGTTCTCTAATACATCTTCCTCTGCTGCCACTAAGTCTGCTGGAATTACCACCACCCACTGTCCTCCCAGTGCTGTAACAACTGCACTTATTACACCATATAATAACTCTTTTGTAGTATTTTCCAGTAATCTCTCCCACCCCAAAGGATATTATTTTTGATAAGATTTTGGCATTGGTATTTATCTTATATGCCTGATATTTAAGACGTTAAAATTAAAATTAGCTAAATAATTTTTTTACCTCTGTGTTTATCAGGTTTGAATTTTGTTGATGCTAAAATGTAAGGCTTTTTGCTGTATTCACTGATGCTCATGCAACTGGGCATGAGTATTCTGCCAATTCTGCATGCATGTAGGGACATCCATGTTTGTGTACGTGTGTATTGAATAGAATCTTCTTGAAGGCAATAAATGTATTATTAAATATGTATTGGTGTGGCCAGATGCAGACAGATATATGCTCACCTGTCTGTTTTGCAAACTAGTCATGTTCCCAGAGGGGTTTATTAACTTGGGCACTGTGCCATGCTTGCACAGCTATACAAGTTGTGGGCTAGAGCTTGTTCATATCCAACCAGTTGAGAGCAAGAGCAAGAGAAGGCAAATCTGTACATCCAGATGCACCCAAAAATCTTCTCAAATACACTGTTTGTAGGTTCCTTCCTTTCCTTTTGATTTTTTCATACAACAGTGTGACAAATTTTCCTGCTTTTGTAACTGAATCATAAGATTTCACAGCTGATACAGGAAAAAAAAAGAAAATTTTTGAAGCTAAGATAAATTTCTTCCTACATCTTTAACTCAACCCTGTTTTCCTTGCTGACAAATATTGGGGAGAATCAGTGTTATCTGCTCTGAGCGATTTTGCCTTCTTGCCACTTTCCCCTTCAGCTATTGCCTGGAGGACCCATTCTCTCAGATGACTGCAAAAAATCAAATTAATATACTGGGGAGACAAGCCTCCCAGCTAATCCTTAATTTGTTCCAGCTGTTTTGCGGAGCAGTTGTGATCAAAGCTAGTAATTTTGTAAGACAGTGACCATTTCCATCACCATGGAAATCAGGAAGGGATGCCCTGTGCAGTGCCATATGTGCCACAGAACATGGTCAATTCTTCTCCACCATGGCATCAATGAAGCTGGGGGACTAAGCTTTTAGTAAGAATTGTAAAAGTGTCATTCTAAAATTGCTTGTTTCATGAGAAGATGAGGAAGGAAATGGGCAGTTTGGGCAGTTTGAAACAATTTTGATTTAGCATGTGAGGAGGAGGTGCTTAGAACTAATATCACTGTATTGATTTGCATGCAGTGTTGTTCTGTATCATTTCCAGACCATTTTTGGAACTGGCCAGAACTTCTCATTTGGTTTTCATGGGGAATGTTTACTCTTGCTAAGATTTCCTTTTATCATGGATGAGAAAAATGCCAAATCTTCCTTCTGTAAATATTTTTTGAGATATTTAAGGCATTTATTGAAATATTTTCTTGGATAAGAATGAAACTTTGAATTCTTGATAAAACAAAACATTTTGACGAATTTCTATTCAGGCATGTGATTAAATAATATGTTCCCACGAAACACTTCTGTGCTTCTAATATATTTCTAGTTATGTTGAGAAGTTATAGCCACTGATGAAAAGATAACTTTACTACAATCACTTCTGGTTCCTCAGGTTTACACATATCCCCATCACACAGGATTAAATGAGGTACTTCCTGGTGTCTGTTGACATCTGTTGCTCCGCTAGATATAGTGACTGCAAAAATTTTTTATTCTTCTAAACTACATCATTGGGTATTTAACTGATGGAAAGGATATGTTCTAAAGGTACTTATAAAACACACTGCTTTCACAATATGACTTCTTTGTCTGTATATAAGTTTCTTCACAGCTTTCTAATAGATTATTTTTTTGCATTGGTTAGGACAAATAGTCCATCATGGCAGAGAATGTGCAAAGTATGACACCGAGAACAGCTAAGGAATTTTAATTTCTCACTGAAAGATAGTTTTAATGCAACATTTTTGTGTGTGAAATACTCCATATAGTTAGAGTATACTGCATTCTCCTAAAATACTACTTCTTATTCTACATTGACATCTTTGCTGTGGAACACATTCCTGAATTTCTCTCATTTAGCTCACATGGTTACAAGAACCTTTCAGCCACCGGCTGGAGTCTCTGAAAAAAAAATTGCTTGAAGCTTCAGCTCTTCTTTCACAATTTGCTGTACAGAAAACTGTAGGAATGACTTAGCATCTTTGCAGTTACAGGATGCTGATACAAATGTAAACTTAGCACGAATTATACTTGTAATTGTCTGAAAGTTGGTAGAACTATTCACATACTTAGGCAGGCAAATGCCAAAGCCCTTCATTGGCCTGAGTCTTAGGAAATTACCACTGTACAGTAGACCAGTGTACAAACCCTTCCTTTCCAATGGGTCATTTATAATTGCTTGTATATAAGCTTCAAATCTTTACTTCCATAAGTGATGTTTGGTATCCTTGTTCACAATTCATGAGACGGATTTTTTTCTGATTTATGCCCTCTTAGGAATGAAAGAAACAGGAACAAAAGGTCTTTTCTGTTCTGAAATCATCTCTGGCATTGTCTTTGGAACTACTGTGGCATATACATGTGATAAATTACAGAAATTAGCAGTGTTGTTCTATCTTGAGGGCTAACTCATTCTGTAACTGGCTGGGACCAAAGTCTTACCAAGGAGTAGATGTTAACAATCCAGAGCTCTGAGCATCTGTGCCAGCCCTGTTCATTTACACCTTCACTAAGAACACATCCCCCTCTGTCTTATCCCTGTAGGCTGATCAATAAGAGTATTTCCTTCTTTCTATACAAAGAAGAGTGGAGGGTTTCTCAGATTCCAAGAGAGTCTAAATCATCAGCATTCAGGTACGAACTGGTACCTTGATGGGTTGATTGCCTGCAAAGTTCACCTTCTTCCCCTTCCAGACCTTATGTGGTGGATATCCTGTGAGGTCACCAAAGAGCAGGAACAGCCAATAAAGTTATTCAGGCCACTCATAGTTATGCACTGAATTTAGCTGGCCAAGTTAACAGCTTGATCATCCTGGCGTCATTATGCGGTACCCGCAGAAAGACTGATCGTGACCCATGTCAGTTTGCCTTGCTCTTTGCATAGGCAAGCTAAGGAAACTAGCCAGCTACCTTACCTCCTTAGAGCTCTGTAAAGTGTCTAAACCTGGGTACTGCAAAAACTCACCCCTCCATTAATACTGAATTACTCTCTGAATATTTCTGTGGGGATGCTTCCTTCACTCAGCGGATTCAACCAGTACTGGTTACACACAAGTCATATTTTCTAAATTTCTTTGCAAGTAGGATGGCTATAAATTTTCTTTTGCTTGGAAATTTAAATTCTGAGACATTGTGAAAATTAAATTTGACAGGAATGAATTCAGCTACCTACCATGGACATCTAATGTTATGTACTTCAGGTGACTTGGCCAAGGTATTTGCAGTGGGTGGTCAAATGTAATTTAGCTGCTAGAGGTGATCTCTGCCCTTATGGAACGGCATTTGGAGGCTAAGGTGGATCAAGAGGTCTATGTTTGCCAGGCATATGGCATTTCCAGTGACTCCAAGAGGATAAGCTCTGGATATATTCCATGATGTAATATGCCCATGGCAATGCAGGATGCTCTAGGACTAAAAGTGTTCAAGCCTTCATACTATTTTGCTTTGTGCTCTCCTCCACGCCCATTTTGGAGTTAGAAAATGACAAGTTCATCCTGACACTTCATGACAGTAGAGCCGATACTGTGAAGGGTGCTGCATTTTTATCTTAATACGTGGAGCATGTTCAATGAGAATTGATGGGAATTAACACCACTAACAACAACAACAAAAAAGCCAATACAACAGCAGTTAAATGAATATTGCTAGTCTGCTAATGAATGCTACCAAAAATGTCATGAAACTGTCTGCAAAATTTTTTAGGTTTTATTTGCAGTAGGAATAGTTTGAAGGAGACATCACTGCTTTACATGAAATGTGAATAGGCATGGAATGAGACCATGAGTAAACTTTGAACTGATTCACTTGTACACTTATTGGTTAAAATAAAAGTTTGGGCATTGTCTTTTTTTCTGTATCTGTTTGGATATATTCAAAACCTGCCACCTTGGAGGGTCTTGGATTTTGAAAAAGTTAAAGAAACACCTTTATATTGCCTCTCCATCATACTCAAAATTTATCTCTTAAAAGTACAAGCTATCATGGAAAGTAGTCAGACTGGGGATTTTTTTCAGTGAATGTAAGAGTCTTTTAAACCTGAAGTCTATCTGTGATCTCATGCCTGTGAATTAGCATGCAAAGCTACAAAAGCCTTGTTGTAGAGGCAGCAGAGGAAGCCAGCAGCCAGAGAGGGAGAGGGCTGCCTCCAGCAGAAGAGGTACACAAAAAAAAGAATGGAAAGCAGCTTCCAAAAGGGAGGGGAAATGGGAAAGAGGAGGGCAGCAGCAACAGTGGAAGGGTGAAGGTGAAGAGGGGAGAACAGCTGGTTTTCCCTCTTGTATCCTGACTGAGTTTTTCTCTGAAATACCCGTTTTTTGAGCATATTGATTCTGTGACCCTCTTTAGCTGTTTGAACTCTCTATTGGAAAGAATCAAATTCAATCCAAATCTATTTCTGGGATCTTTATTATTTTGCATTCCCTTGAGGTCTGAAGGAAACAGAAAAGACAAATGGTATGATAATCACAGACCACACAATAAAAAAAAACAAACAAATAGGGGTGAAACAGCCTGGGAGAGAGGTCTGATTTTCAGGGACTGACTGTGTGATGGTCAGATTTCTTCACATGTAATTTAAGAGGTTTTTATAAGCTCTGCAGTGGTGTTGATGAAAAAGCACTTCTTTGCGGTATGGAACTGATTGATTTGTTTCAATTATTGTTTTTAGCACACTTTTCATAGCACCAAAAAATGTTTTTCATTGAAAAAAAAACAACAAAAAACCCAAACCACATAAAGGTAGAGTCTAAAATTGAAAAAAAAAGACAAAAGCAGGGTCAATAATTTTTAAAAACCTGCAAGCATATAATACCATTAACAAATCCTAACTCTAACTTTTCACAGGCAAGTTACTTTTCCCGTGTATTTTGTTGAAAGTTTGTCTTGCTACGTTTAGGTGGCAACTCCTGAAGATTTGTATAGTTGAAGGCCTTTCTCCACATGAAGTCTGAGACCTTAGATCCCACAGCTGTACTCAAGTATCAGTCTGTGCAAAACAGCTGCTTGGGAATAACACCTAGGGTTGGGTACCTCAGTGCTGCTGTGAATTGTAACTGATCCAGAGAGGACGAGTGAACTCCTATGAAACTAAAATACATTAGCATAGCAGAACTATTTAAATGTGAGTGCAGTGTAAATAACAAAACGTTTCTTGGAGAGGAGGACAGTCAAAAGAAACTAGACTAACTTGGAAAGGGAAATGAATATTGATTTAATTGGCTATTTAATGATTATCTGTTTTCTTCTTCTTCTTTTTCTTCTTCTTCCTTTTTTTTAATCCAAACAGAAAGGTTAATCTAACTATACATTTAAGGCTTTTAAAGGCTCCATTACAAGACTTATTATGCTAAAAGAAACATACCTGGCATGCTGCAGTTTTCTAAATGTATCAGCAATGCATGTAATGATTCACTTAAACCATCATGGTCAGAATTTTTTACATTATTTCTATGTAAATTGGATGCTTCATGATTACTATAATATGTGTGAAATTCCACTTATTATTTCTTTTAACATGGAAACTTTTATCACTTAACTTCAACTCACTGGACAGAATATTTGAACCATTTGCAGTCATTAGAGCATTTTTGTTTGGTCAAAACCCTTGTGGGATTATGCTTTGGAAAAATAGCATGAATTACATTCAATACAACTGAATGGCAATTTTAAATATATAAGGGGCATCAGGAGTGCTCATCATTATACTTAGAATTCAACATTATATTTTATCTGTTATGGACTTGTTTTTACATTTTCATCTTTTATCTTCAAGAGAATTATTTCAGTATGTAGCATAAAAAAAAAAAGTCATAATCCATATATAAAAGGCTATCTGATGAAGTGCACATATCTTTTTATGCTCTGGAGGACCAATTTAAAATATGAGTTTGGGTCACAAGTTTTTTAGTTTCATGTTACCAGTCAGAAGACATTTTCCTATATTCTAGGAATCACTGGGTGAACTGGTATAGCAGGAAGTCTTCTCTAGCAAAACTGAAGATGATATTCTTTTCTAGTCTTGAGACTTGGTACTGGGTCTCTCAAAACTTTCTGAAATTCCCCAGAGTCCCAATCCACATCAGGATGAAGAAGGCAGAAGAGAAAAGAAAGACTTCAGAAAAGCCAACAGCCTCATAAGCCAGGCAATTAGGAACTGTAGGAAACTGTTTTGAATGTCTGCTTTGCCATTCTCCCAGATAATCTGGATGGATCCCTCTGTCAACAGCTATTCATTGCCATAGGGACTGGAAGTTCAGATACCTTGAGATTGTTCTAACAGCCTGCCTCAGGGAATATTATTTGTAAACTTTAGAAGAACTATAAGAGTTTTGACACTAGAAACAAGCAGAAATTTAGAATAGCCAAGAGATTTTGCAGGAGAGAGTGCAGGTGCATGTCTTCCATAGTCCAGAGTGGTAGGAGCCTGAGTTTTGCCTGTTCTGGGATCCTTTCCTTGATGCTCTTTCTTCCACTGTGTTCCAAACCAAGTGTATTGACCAGTCATTTTAGAATAGTTAACATGTTCTATCTCTATTTCTTCTGCCTTTAAGCCTTCTCAGTCTGTTTGTATTTTAACCACACTTGATAACATTTTTCCAGAAAAGAGTTGAATGAAATTAGTAGATTTTAATAATACAGTGGGGCTTTTTTTTGTTTGTTTTTATATCGTGTGAAGATGCCTTTTCTAAGACAAGCTGATGAAACAGTCTGATCTCACTGCTCTAGCTTTTACTCCAGTAAACTCTGCTTCTCATCTCTCAGTTGAGCTCTGTGTTTTTAGTTGGAGTGAAAATGCCTCCAGTTAAGAATATACATCCTTATTCCAAGGATAAGCGCTGCAAACCTTCCATCACTAATCTTACACCACTCATTTCTGGAAATGATTCTACTTGAGCTCACATAGCTCTGTGACTTAAATTTTAGCATCAAAACACAGAAGACAATTTATAAACATGTTATTTTACAGGAAAGTTGAAGAATCATATCCTGGGCTCTGGCTTGGGGGTCCTGGCGTGCTGAGTTAGATTTCATGTTTGAACTTCTGTGGCTTTAAGAAAAATATCTTTGCCTCAGTTTCCTTTAAAGCAAAGGTATTATACCAGGTGATAAAAGTTTTCTTTCCTTTAACATGACAGGTATCTGGCAATAATTTTCATTCAATTGTTTAGACAATTCTTTCCTTCACAACAACACAGACACACATGACGAAAAATAAGCTTAGCATAATAAGTTATTTTTCTTTGTTTTAAATAAAAGCATAATTTTTTTATTTGAATTTTTATTTGCAATACAATTCTCGGGTAATTTTATTAAGTGGTTTGAATGACATATAGTGAATTTTACAGGTTGTTTTTTTGTATGTTTTGTACATTTCAATTTAACATAATGTATAACTGTAATACTTAAAAAAATATTATAGCTACATATATTGCACATACTGCAATTTTTAAAATATGTATTAAAACTTTATGTTGCTAATAAAATCCAAAATGGATTAAGTCAAATGATTTTTAACAATGTTTCCTCCACTCCTACACCTTAACTGTTCTGTGTGTTGATGGCATTATTTTAAATATGTGCATATACATTTTAAAATAAACTACTCATCTAAATATGTGCTTTCTCTGTTCATTACATTTTTACCTCATTCATTAAAACTCTTACTTCAATTCTTTTTTAAACTAACCTACCTGGGAAGTACGTTGTAATACATCTCTCAGCAATGCAATCATCAGCTATTTAAATAGGTATAGCTAAAAATGGTTAAGACTTAAAGTTTCATGATAACTCATATTAGAATTAATGACTCTGCTCACAGACATTGGTTTTGAGGAGAGAGACTGAACAGTGCCATTACAGAGAATAAGCCACTGGCAAGTCAGGCAATTCACTGAGGACAGAATGATTAGCCACAAGGAGCACTTAAAATGTGCACTGGTAATTTAGGTAATTGTATTGCAGGGTTTGTAGACCCATGAATTACAGAGATCTTTTAAAAAATATATATTGTGTAATTTGAACATATCCTGAAACAGACACCAGGAAGAATAAGCTATCGAGTCATTCAGATGAGATAAAGCATCACTGATGTATAGTATTTGGAAAAACATATAGAAGTCAGCATGCAATAAAATGATAGCATATGCATTTATCATAGCAACTTTTTCACTAGGATGTTAGGTGTTTAAACACCACAAAAGACACAGACTTCCTGAGAAAATTAAGAGCAAAAAGAAAAAGAGGGGGAGGAGGGAGGATAGAACCTTAAGAAAGAGGTGGATTCATTGGAATACAATGTTAGATTGATTTATATATAATTTCTAAATGATTGATACAACCATACCTAAGCTAGCAAAAAAAAAAATTCTTCTATTTACTTCCTTTTTTTTTGCACTGTATATTTTCAAAGACCTCCTATAGTTAACATTATAATATAGTTAGTTGCTACAAATAATCTGCACTGATTATAGGAAAACTGTCAGTGTCTGTTCAAGGTCTGAAAAGGCTGCAGCAAATAGCTTTTCTCTTTGCCATGGAGACTGGGGTCTGTTTTTACGGTTACTCTGGTAACCAAAGCCTTTCTGGTGCTAGTCCTTTTCAGTTACCTTAGCTATTAAACCCTCTGGTTGAGACAAAAGGAAGGCAGTATGCAGACACTTCCCCATAAAGCAAATCTCAGGGTTAAAATTGAGCAAAACTTGTAATAAAAGAAATAAAAGCAGCTTCTAATCAGCTGGTTATATTGTAGCTGTGAGGTGTTTGTGTGCTTGTCTACATGTGGGAAGCTAGGGTTTGGTATGCTTGAATATTAATCTGATTATTAAAAGAGGAGAAAATAGGCTAGGCATCTTCAGTGTTGTTTCAAGGAATAGTCTCTCAAACCTGGAACTCTCACAGTGCAAAAGGCATCAGTTTTCAAAGCTATCGTTTGTGGAGAGAGGAGTTTCTATTTTTTAAGGTGAGGACTTTGACATTTCTTATAGTAATGTATATTAAGACAATTGTAAATAGAGATCACAGAATGCTACCCCAAAGTCGTGGGTTTGTTGTGTGGCGTTAACGAACCTTCATAGGGTCTGGGATCCTTTAGAAAACAAAGCCAAAAAAATCATTCCAACCTGAAGGCTCATTAACATCACGACAATAAAATAACCAATTCAGGGATCAATTTCATGAAGTTGAGTACAAAAGACTGGCAACAGAAACAGCGTAAAGATAGAAGGCTGAGTAGTAAAATATGTAACAGCTAGGATGGTAGTAAGTGTCACTTTTGTTGGAATCAGCAAGTGTAGGCAGGCTCCCAAATTATCTTGTTTTTCAAAATAGTAATGTTTTCACCTTAAGTAAGGGCTTATTATGGCAAGCTTTTACCATCCCTACACATCTTGGTTCCTCTTTGGAGCTTTCTATTCCAAATGAAGACGATTTTTCTCTGGAAGAAACAGCAGACTAAATAGATGACAAATAATATGCTTCACAACTGAACAATCTATTCTTACTTTAACATGGTCAAACTAAGTAACTCTAAACACTGCAATACCCATGGTGATAAACCACTTTTGAGCTGCAAAGTATTCAATTATTTTTCATTTGAACTATTAAATGTGTCACACAGAAATTCCCCGTTGCTCTTTTCACCCACATAGATTACCATGTTTAAAATAAAGAATAACTTTGTCTTATCGGAACACAGTTCAAATTAAAACACTGCAATATAGCAACTAAATTAAGATTGATTGGTATTTGTTAACAGGGAGGAAAACACCTGCAATATTGAAAAAGCTAAAGTATCTGTTCATCCATAAATTAAGTGCAGCATCAGAATACTGGACTGATCTCAGCTGAATCAGATTTGTACGTTTCAATAGAGAATGCTCATTTAAATGAGCATCACTACTCAAAAGGGCAAGTACCGATCCCTGACAGGTGTGTAAATGATAACCAGGTGTTCCCATGCTAAGAAATAAAATATATTAAATGCTCTCTTTGTTCCATTTTCTGGAGAAGACAGGTGACATAAGGAGAAAGGGAGAAACATATGTCTCTGAGATGGCTGGAATCAGAAGGAAGTTGACTATTTCTGGATTCGCTACAGTAACTGATCAAAGGAATTTACGTACATTTATGCTGAAAATGATTCTTGCCATTTAATCTGGTTTTGCATAGTTTTTCCAGAATTAGTGGGTTCAATGCAAAACTTTGAGCTGAGTCTGTTCCCAGTCTTTCCACCACCTTAGATACTTTCCTGTTTTCAAAGAAGTGGAGATTATTCACGATAAAATATTGATCTTGCATATTTATTTGTGAAAACCCCAGACCTATAAATTTGGTAAAATGGAGGATGATGGGTTTCTGACAGATAGTCTTATGCAATCACTGAGCTAAACGTAGCAAGCTCTTGACACGAGAAGATTTTATCACCGTGTTTATCTCTAGTCTTTTTTACTTATTCCTTATGTTGATATTTTATTTCCCAGTGAATGTTCTAACCACAAGTGGCATCAGGTGGGGTATATGAGATATAAAATATCAGGTCTCCCAAAGCAAGGGAATGCTCTCATGAGCCAGAAAATCATCCTTCTCTTTACCTGAGGTGGCATTTAAAGTGGAGGTCAAGCTCTGACTGTTAGCATTGGTTTCCCATTCCTACGCCCAGGAATTATATCCCTATAGCTCCCCTGATATCCCTATAGCTTCCCTTCAAATCAATTACCCAAAGCTAAAGCTGCAGGCAGACACATTTTTTATGGGAATGCTGACTGGCTCATGGGTGCAGATTTGCTTGCAGAAAACTTCATGAAGTGCATCTGCCAGGTGTCTCGTGCTCCTCCTCTGCAGGGCCAGATACAGAGACCTGTAGCTATTGCTTTTGTCCTTTCTGTAGAAGGGGACAGAGATCCTTACTGCAAACTGTTCAGCCTGGAGAAGAGAAGATTGCATGGAGACCTCATAGTCTTCCAGTACCTCAAGGGAGCCTACAAGGAAGGCGAGGAGGGACTCTTCATCAGGAACTGTCACAGTAGGGCAAGGAGTAAAGGGTTCAAACTGAAAGAGGGTAGGTTTAAATTAGACATTAACAAGAAATTATTTACTATGAGGGTGGTGAGGCACTGGAACAGGTTGCCCAGGGAGGTTGTAGATGCCCCATTCCTGGCAATGTTCAAGGCCAGGTTGGATGGGGCTTTGAGCAACCTAGTCTCATGGGACTGTCCCTGCCCAAAGCAGGGTTGTTGGAACTAAATGATCCTTAAGGTCCTTTCCAACCCAAACCATTCTATGATTCTATAAAGAGTGCACATGGTTATAGGCAACCTGCAGTCCTTCATGGCACCTGCAGGAAAAAAAATCAGTATTCCCATTTTACAACAGACAAAGCTGAGATCAAGGCTGAGTGAGAGATAAGACTAGAATTTAAACATGAACTCTGGGATCCTAAACCCCATGTTGAACTAAAAACTTCATAGCAAACAGCCTATATAAAACCCTCAGCTACACTTGGGACACATTCATCAGGGGTAAAAGCATTTCTGAAAAGGAGCAAAATAGTTTAGATTGAACTGAAAGCCTACTTGTGTGTCCAGTTTGCACATCACATAGCTCAGCTGGTGTGCCAAAACTGAGACAACAAGTTGTAATTATCTACCCGAAGGTAAATGATATACAGGTAAATGAGGAGGATTTATTGATTTTGCACAGAGGTACTGACACAAAGAATGTTTGGAGTGTCACACTCATCTGCAGAGAATGAGCAAAAGCCTCAAAAGCACATGTGACCAGTGCATACCTGAAATACTCATTCCAGGATAAGATGCTTTATCTTACCAATTTTATAACTTTGAAATTTAGTTTTGTCAAACAAAAAACACAGGTCTATGTTTTCCAAACCTTTCATACTGGCTCAGGACTGTGCACAAGTGTCTTCAAGGAGGATCTGTGGCAAAGCTTCTAAGAACCTTCTATCCCTACTACTCTTTTGTAGGATTAAAAGCCGTGGGGCATCAGTACTTGACCTTCTGTGACTTCTAGGAGTGCATGGTTTTGTGGGAAGAGATTCACAGGAAGCTTTAGGCTGTAGGATTTTAGAGAGGATATCTTCTAAAATAAATGTGTTATGTCTGAGAGGGCAAAGATAAAACTAGAAAAAAAAACCACTGTGGAAAAGGATATTAACAATGACTCAGTACAGTGACAAGCTGCTATATGCTTTCCGTTTTATATGTCTCCCACAACTAAGTGGGTGCTCTGTCCTCTTACCGTTGCACAGGATGGTTGGGGAGGGCCCACACTTTTCAGGTCATTTCTTGGCTGCAGCAAAATTCTTTTTTGTTACATAGTGATCAACAACAAAAATATAGTTCCAATTTCAAGGAAGACCTGTCCACGCAAAATAATGTTTCACCATGAGCTATGTGCAATATTCACCTTGTGTAAGTGCAAAAACCATTTAAAGAACATCTTTACAGCAGTCTCAGAAATGAAGTAACATTCTGAAGTATAATTCAATGTTTATCAAATCAGAGCCTTGAAGATATTTGCCTGAAAAGTTTTGCATTAATTTGAAAGTCATGAAGCATAACTTCTGAACCTGCTGTTATATGAGTCTGGACAAGCCATTTGATTTCTGGAATCTACAGATACCTCATCTGTTCGAAAACTATTTAGGCCCTAGTTTTGTCAAATCCAATATGCAGAAGAAATTAAAGGTGGAATTTTAGCAATTAGAGATTTTTTGTAGTAGGTTTATTCAAGGGGACAGGAACCTTACACATATAGATAGTGATCAGACCCATTATTTGCAAGTCAACAAGCAATAGTCAGCAGCAAAGATGTGATTAGAAGACCCATTGCATTGGCTGTTGATCTCGTGGCCTTGCCTCAGTTGCCGAAGAGTAGACAGCTAGAACCACTCGAAACAGTAAGAATAATTACAGAATCACAGAATATACCAAGCTGGAAGAGATCCACAAGGATCTTCAAGTCCAGCTCCTGGCTGTGCACAGGACCCTTCCCAAGAGTCACACTATTTGCCCAAGTGTATTGTCCAAATGCCTCTTGAACTCTGGCAGGATTGGTGCTGTGATCACTTCCCTAGGCAGCCTGTTCCAGTGCCCAACCACCTATAGGTGAAGAACCTTTTTCTAATATCTAACCTAATTCTCCCTTGACCCCTGTGGCTTTTGCAGAAAGATAATCACATGTAGCTCACAGCTTTTTTTTCAGCAAGAACTGATCACAATAGAGTCTAGAGAACACCCTGATTTAACGTGTTTATCCAAACACCTTGAAAACATTATATCAGAAAAAAATGGATTAATTTACTTTTGGAATAAAATGTATAAAGTTTTTCTACTTCCAGGGAAAGTGTATAAAGAAGCCTCTGACTTTCACTTTTTCTCTTTCAAAACCAAATTAAATAAAAAACAACCTCCAACCAATTTCCTTTTAAACATTTAATGCCACTCTTGTAGTAGATTACATGAAGCCTTGCTGAGGAGTTACACCAGCACTTCTATTAATACACGTGTTACTGGTAAGAATCAATACGTGAAAACAGGTTTCAATATGGTGTGAACTGAAATATCATTTAGATATTTTTAGTTTAAACACTTCCTGGACTCCTTTGTTTTTACTTGTTAAATTTCAAAGGGTTTTGTTTTTTTTTACCATTCACCATTCAGATAATCACACAATTGCTAAAGTTACTTCTTAAATTGTCCATGTTACCCTGCAAGTTTTTTAATTTACCACCTCCCAGCATCCAGGCATGGCCACAGTCTGGCAGACAGCTTCATCACAAGCATCATAATTGTTTTTTCTTTCTCTGAATGCTAGAGCTGAATGACTGTATGAGGTTCTCAAGCTTTCATCAAAACAATAGTTTTTCTGCCTTTTACTTGCGCAGCATATATCAAAAACTGCCATCTAAGTGTGAAAGAGATTTACAAACAATACATGAGAAATAAAACCAATGGAATACTTTACTACTTTTTTGAAGCCTTCTCAAGGTTTCATGGACGGTAATATTTTTATCAGCCTTGTGTTGATTTTGTCTCCTGCTGAGAATTGGTTCCCTACTCTACAGCTTCATCCAAGCTTGCTTTAGGCAACTGTGGTGAGAAACTTTCTGCAAAGTCTAAATTTTAATTGTGAAATAGAAGACCATGATCACTCGTGGGATTTCACTTAGGTGAAGATAGAGAAGTCTGTTTTCTGTTTGCCAGTGCAGGTGACAGAAGTAGCTCTCTGAGGAGGAATGTGGGGAATAACACATCCCAGCTGGAAAGCCAACAGGCACAGGGTAGTGCATCCCTCACACCACATCCAACACTTCTTTCCACAAAACTATCATCTTGACAGCTAATGTAGCATGTCTGAGTAAATGACTAGAAGCTGTTGCCACAGAGAAAACTTTGGTCTTCTGATGTGCTGATGTGCAAAAGAGCATGGCACATGAGCATGTGCATCAAGCCAAAGGGATCTAAGTAATAAAATATATTTCAATGATATTATGCACCTTTTAAGATTCTTCATCTCCTACCACTAAAATTTTCTTTACCAGTTTTTGCTGAAAGCAGTACTGTTTCCGTATACCTACTTTGAGACCCCGGTCAGGGGGTGCAGGTGTGGAGGCAATAATAGTTTTCTCAAAAATTTCTGTTTATTCTGTCCTTTCTTGAAGGAATAGTTATTTAGTAGCTAAGTATATTAGTAATCTTACCAAGATACAGTAGCACCGTCTTCAAAATTATTGTTTTCCGTTTCTAAATCAGATCATTTGTCAACAGATACTCTGTGGCCAAGTCAATGTGATGTCTGTTGGAGCCACACATAAATTATTACTTTGACTATTGTAAATCTCTAATAAACAACTGATTCAAATACAGCATGTATCCTCAAGTTTCATACAGTTACAAATGTTGTAGAGCCAAAATCCATGTAAAGGATTGATAGAAATTTTGTTTATTAAGCTACATACATCTGTGCCTAATTTTACCACAGGAATAATTACATGGGACCTTACAGAGCTCAAACTTAAGTCCTCTAGGCTTCAGAGCAAAGTTATTGGACTGTAACTTTTTAAAGCACAAATAACTAATTTTGTGCAAGTTTAGAGTCAACACTGCTAATATTATTCCTGCCAAGCACTACCTCATCCCATAAGATATATTGGCAAAACCTCTCCTGATCTGCAGATACAGAACAGTACAAATAAGTGTTGCAGTCTGTATTTTTGTGGATAAATGGCTTATTAGTTTGTTATTTTGAGCTTTGAATGTTGGTTGATCACTACTTCTACCTGCAACCAGCTCAGCCTTCTGAAAGATCAGTGGATATAAAGTTTTTGACCTATGTTTATTTACTTAATATTTCCAGTGACTGAATATTTTGAGAAAGAAGGGTTATTTCATTAGCACTTTTTTCCAGGTTAATTTTTAATACAAGCATAATTATAATATATAATACGTGGGCTTTTATTGTATTAGTAAAAATACTAGCAGTTCTCTGAAAGCTCTTGTGTCGGGTCGCTAAGAACAGATGACTTAAGAGATCTCTTACATCAGTATCATACACTACAACACAGTGTTCCTGGAGTAACATGACTATTCAGAAATACCGACACAGTTTATACAGATTTAACTTGCTAGCTTTTAAACATAATTCTGTATTTTCTTGTTTTAAAATCCCTAAACTCTATTAGGAAATATATTGCAGTGAAGGAAAAAGACTGGGTGTTATAAATCTGAGAAAGTTATTCTGTATACATTAGCGAAAGCAACAATAAAAAGAAATAGGACGTTATTCCAGGAATGGTAATATTTTTCTATATTCTATAATCTATTACTTCAGTGTAATGACTTTAGCACTCAAAAGTGTTGGAGTTAATTGTTCTGTAAAGTCTATTTTTATCAATTTGACTCTTTGAATTGTGCAATCAGAGGTTTGTGGGGGTGTGTGCTCAATTTTATTTGTTTGCTCTTTATAAACTGTTCCTATAAGGTGCTTATTACTTTAAGGAAAAATATATGGCCCCTTTTAGGTCAAGGTTAATAGAAAACACCATTAGCTTTTTATTCTAGATTTAACAGAACAGGTACATATACATCACAACATGAAATAAAATGACCACATAAACATAACACTGTAAACATGCATCTATACTTCCCTTGCCTTGGTTAGAATGCTTGCATATGGTGCCACTGTCTTCTAATGCAGAATTTCAACAGGTACATAAAGGCCTGACTATCTCATCATGTTGCATTCCCACTGTTCTTCATTTTGCCAAACCTGATTTATCACTGGTCATTTCCAAGAGCTCTCCTTTTTTTTTTTTTTTCCCATTGACCTTTGTCACTTCTAGGGGTGGCACATCTCTGGAAACAGAAAGCTTGGTATTTTCTAAAAAAAATGTGATTCCCTACAAACTAGGAAGATCTTGACTTTGCAAAATGCCTAGTATCTCCACTCTGGAATCAACCTCTTTCAGTTCCCATCAGTACTGTACAATCAATCCAAGTAGTCTTATGGGGTGGGTGTCCTGAATATTCTCCATGTCTTTCACTTAAGCTTCCTTCTTCAGGATGGACCTTCTGCACCAAGTTTAAAGCTGGAAGCCTGATCTAGTGATACATGACCTATGTCTCAAGTTATTTTGTTTCTTTGTTGATTTTCCAGTGGCATAAAATACTCTGCATCCTCCGGATGGTTGCATCTCAGTAGATCTGCTGCTTTGTGTAAAGGAAGAAAAAAACATGTTAAAACCTCCCTAGCCATTGGAGAAATGTTTTGACTATACCTACTTGTTTTTATTTAGGTGACCTATATGATGTTGCATATTATTGTCTCCGAGAGGACAAAGCTTCAGAAGTGTCAGTGCCTTTTATAGCTCTATAGGGTTATGTCTGTTGTGTGTATACATGTGCACACATTCTCACATACATAGAAGAGAGGAAGTCATTTTATTTTACCCAAATCAGCTACTTAAATAAATTGAGACATATAGAATTTACCAATGAAATGAGTGATTTGATGTGAATAAAAGAGGTGGTGTGTTGTAAATCAGTACTGACAGCCAAATGGGAAAAATTGACAGAGCACTGTAATCACTCCCAACATCCACTGAAGTTATTGATCCAAAACCTCTATAATCCCCTTCACATAACACAAGCAATTTCATATAATACCTGTAATAACAGTGCATTCAAACTCAAGTAGCCATCAGAAGCTTTGTATCTAATGGCAAAGCAGGCCTCTGCTGAGTAAGTGTAACAACTAGAGCACAAAAACGCCGATGACTCTCGCCTTCGTAGGTAGCGGCCTGTGATAAGAGCTAGCTCAGAAGATAAACAGTTCCCAACGCCAAGGAAAATGAGCTATTAATTGCCCTCTCACTAAAGACATCGTAAAGGCCCTAAAGCCCTGGGTGTGAAACGGGGAGAAGGTGAGCAGGATTTGGGGACTGATAATACCCTGAGTGCCATCCACGCAGCAACGATCTGATGTTAATTACAAGAGGGGAAGGAGGGCTGAGAGGTATTTAGCTGCTGGGTCATTACATCCTTCCCAGGTGTTTTTCCCATGAAATGTTCCACCAGTTTTACAAGCTCCTTCTCTGGCTGATGGATTATTCCACTGCCTTATCAAAGCTTTGCCAGCTCCTCATTAATATATAGAGCGAGCGGCGCGGTTCTATATATCATTGTCTTCTTCTCGGGGAGGGCTAATCAGTCAGGCATTATCAGCCCGTCAGCAGAAGGCAGGCAATCAGGCCTGACAGCGGAGAATCATGGGAGAGCAGGGAAGGTTAAATGAGGCTGACAGTTGTGATAATGATGATTATACTATAAATTAAGATATGATGATAAAGGAGAATAAAAGACACAATCTGAAGCAATATTTGGTTTAACATGTCTCTCTTTTTCGGTACTGTTAAATGGCCATAACATTTATCACGCCGAACAAGAATGGACATTTAACTACCATGATAAAATAGGACAGCATCAGATTGAAAACCCAACAAGTTGTGATTATTGTGTCAGGCACTTTTCCACTGGTTGAAAAAACTGGAGATAGAGCATATGTTATAATCATTCATGCATTATTCTGCAGAGTGAAAAGAAAATAGATCTATTTTAGAAATGTCTTCCAGACTTCTAGATAAAAAAAATCCAAAAGGAAAAAAATAATATATTCTCTGCTTCCAAGATCATTTTTATCAATGAAACTATAGGAATATAAGTGATAGTTCTTCCCCACCACCTCCTCATAATGAATGCATGTATTTAGTAATAGCTGATTTGGAGGATTTGTAACTATTTCACTCTTAGTCCCTTACTAAGCAAAACACCGTAAATGAAATTACAACATCAACATATCATTTTTAAACATCACTCTCTTGTCAGTTGGTAGAATCAAGTAGGTCCACACAGGTGAAAACAAGCAAGAACTGTCCTAATTTGGCTCTGAGAACATCCAATACCATGGATGTCATGCAACTATTTGGTTGTTTGCTTAGGTGGATGAATTATATATGTGTTTGTTTATGATGCTTATGTTTAGGGTGCTTAACAATCCTAAATAAATATCCATCAGACTGTGAGAATGAGAATGATGATTAGCATTTTATGCAGTGTCCCAGCCTAAGTGCATCTACATGGACAGCCAGACTGGGCTGAACAGAGAGTACTTTGTGCCTGAGTGAGCTTACCATGGACTGAAAAGCAGGAAAAGTTTGGAAGGGAAAGTGCAAAACCTCCTTATTGGGAAACCATAAATTTCAGAACAAGTTGAACTCAAACATACATCTTCAAATAACCACTATGCTTCCTGCGGAGAGGCTAAAGAAATTATTATCTGTATACATAGAGATCTTTGTATAAAAAAAGTGTATGATTTGCACAAATATATAATTTTTGTGTCCATAGAGCTGATCATATTCCTATTGCAAAGGCAAAACCTCAGGCCAAGCCGATGGTGTAAAGCTATAATCTTAATAACTGTTTTGTACACAAATACCCAAGTATATTATAATTTGATAAATCACTGTATTATTTGCTGCTACTACACCTGTAAATGGTGCTCTCGTGCTAGATATTAAAGAAGAATAAAATTCAATTAGTGTATGTTGTATTAAGTGCAGGAGAGAGAAACAAGTATTTTAAAAGTTCATAGCTTTATTTTCTCCATCTCTCTTTTATTCCCTCAGATTGGGACAGTATAAAACCTGATTATTAATTGTAATAGTGGTTCAGATGACTGCATAAGTCATAGACAAAATTATGTGCTTTATATATTAAACAGTTAGTCCACATCAAGCTTCACATGAAACACAACTTCACTGGAAGCTGCTCAGACACTGTAGTGATGGCAGTCACTTAAGTGCCTTAGACAAACAGAAATCTTTGCTGTGATTATAGTGATTACCTTTTCTGCAGTGACTGACTCAATGGAAATAAAACCAGAGCTATTTTGTAGCAGGTAAAAAAAAAAAGAAGGAAAAAAAAATAAAATAAAAAAAAACACCTTGAGACAACTGCTGCAGTATTGTTTTTCACTGGAAATGGCCTATTGTCTAATGCACTTTAGAACACTATTTTTATTATTTGATCAATTCAATTTATCAGAGTAGCAAAAATGGCACACATTCCTCTCATACAGATGTAAAGCAAGGAACACAGATGAGTTTATAAACCTGACAGTCTGTAATGGAAATGCTTATGTAACCAGAACTCTCTGTCTGTGCAGTCTGCGCTTCAGAAAAACCCAAAGATATTCATTTCTAGAGGACAAGGCAAGAGCGTGGAAAAGTACAAAAAAAGAATTGTGATCAAGTGGAATATCCTAATGCATCATCCTATGCTGTATTTGTGTTTCTTTTCTGTAGTGATACACAGCACTTTGCCTTTTTTCAGTTTGAAACATGTTATTGCATCTGAATAAAATTACTGGAGTTTTTCATGAAGATAAGGATTTTGTTTTGCTATTTATCCTCTCTAAGATCAGGATTTTATTAAAGGACCAGTGCTGCTTCAGAGACTTTCTCACTTGCTTGTTCCATCAATTCAAGTGTACAGTGAAGATATATTCACAGAACTTCAGTCCAATAAACCATCTCGTTTTAGTGAGATAATATATTTCTTCTAAGAGGCAGAGAGGGGATAAACCTGGTTCAATCAGGAAAGAGGGAGGAGACCAGTGCAAGGATTATGGCTACATATTTTAGGGACATCCACTGCTAGAGTCAAAACACTGTGTAGGATCAGATTCAACTAGGGTTCTTACAAAATGGTGATAAAATTTAACATTCCCCTCCCCCCTTCCCACTCTAGGTGTAGCTAATCTGTAAATAAACCAAAATTATTACATGGGCTGGTTGAGGAGATGTGAGTTTAAAAGGAAAAAAAATGGTTGTTTTCCAAGTCTTCATTAATTTTCTGAGTTGTGGAGCTCATAATATATGTTGGGATAAACATCACATACTGGATTCAGAAGCCCCATGAAAACAATTACCAAACTGAGATCCAGTTCGAGGTACATCCAGATAAATTTCAAATTTCTTAGTGGGAAATAGTAACTTGATTGAATTCAGTTGGGATTTTGTGATTCACTGTGGTGCATTAAGGATTTCTTCTGTGGAGATTTTAATACGTCCGGACACACATCCTGGGTAACTAGATATTAAGGTTCAAGAACAAGGATCCTTTGTCTTCCTTCCAACTTCTTTCCTCTCCTTCTCCACTCACCCCCACTTAATGGCCCAGGCATATAGAGTGTACCCTCACAGTAGATGGCCACTGCTAACACCAGCCAAATCTGAAATGCTTAGCTGAGACTCATTAGTCTTGTTATACAAATGCAACTGGAAGTGTGGTTTATCACTTGGAGGTAAGGTTCTAATTTTGGCACATGGGAGGCTGCAGACAGGAAAATATCTTTTTCCTTATTCCATTTTATTAACTTTGTTTTGTTCGCTTGAGCCTGGTACTGTGTTAGACTTTGAATAATCACAGCTGTACAGGTAGCTCCAGTGGAGTGAAAGAGGGGCTTTTTCAAGGGCTCTGCTCCCTGCAGAAATGATTTGTACCTCTGCCTGATTGTCACTAACAGAAAATGAGAAATAGGAACATTCAGTGCAAAGTAATGTGTTCTGTACAATTACTGGATTAATAATTTTATTCCATTACTGTGTGGGGAGAGAGGACATCAGGTTGAAGATCTGCAATTCTAGTATATTTCTAAGCGTCCTGTTAAGAGAGTGAGCAAGGGTCAGGAAACTTAATTATGCCATAACTAGATAGAAATTGCCAAGTGATAAAAAGAAACATCCAGCCAGATTCAGCAGGAAATTACAGCTTTAATAATATAGCATAATGCCTACTTCTATACAATTATTGGAGAGACCCTGAATGATTTTAAATAACAGGCTTGGTTTTCCAGTAACGACAGGAGGAAAAAAAATCTGAAAATGACATTCTGCATTTTGCTGTAAATATTTTTCTGAGGTTTTGGGGGTGTTCTTTTTAAAGACTGAATTATTAAAAATTGTGTATTTACCCTTGGTAATGTGGAAATACTGTTATTCTGAAATGAGAGAAAGGTTATATTTATGGAGTAATTTGTATTGTGGAAATTAAGCCTGTGGAATTATAATTTTGGTCTGTCGTGTTTCTGTATTATATTTCTAATTTCGAAATAAAAAAGCAAAGTGCACCAAAATTAATATTAAAAACTTAGGACTGAGTACTTTTGTTTTACCATTCCAGTTTTTCCACACTATGAGCATGTTAATGTCCAATATCTTCCCAGTATTATTTCAGTAAAATGCTTACAGATTAAAGATTTCCTTGCATGCTGATACAGGACTTCCTTATAATTTTGTAGTCTTTATGAAAGATTTTTAAAAAATACTATTTTATCATAAACAAAACTCTTCATCCTAATGAGAAGCAGCTTTTTTTTTCTTTCCTTTCCCAGATGAAATAGGATATTTTAAATATTAAACTCTTATCACCTTTGTAAACACTGCATGTGATATTAAGGCCTTTTGCAATATACGTGTATGTGTTTGTCCATTTATTTCTAATGTAAGAAAGAAAAGTCATTTCTGGTACTAACCCAGGAGAGCCCAGCATTTCATTTTGTATTCTGAGGATGCAGATTAATCAACCTGACTCTCTTACCCAGGGCTAGCCATTCTGCCTAGAAATCTGCATATCTGCATATTACTGTTCTTCCCTGAATTTAATTTCCTACAGGAGCTGATATTAATCACCCTGTTTAAACAGAGGGGATTTGGGGTCTATACAAATATGACATTTTTTTATGGAAGTTGTAGAATATTTTCTCCTTTTTCATTATTATTTAAAGAGACAATAGCATGGTGCTTTAAAGCAAACTATAGGAGATTTTTGTTTATTGGAGCTCATATATATTTAGTTTAGATTTTAATCATAAAATATGGCACACCAAGAAAACTGTTTTATATTTTTCCTTCCAGAGCCTGCCTTTCCTGCCAAGAAAATTCCTGCAGATTTCATTGCCTATGATGAGAGCTGGGCCATGCACATCTCAAATACATCCTAGCTGAGAAAGTTTATTTAAACACCCTTTATTTAAAACATGCACTGGTTTCATGGCCTGAATTTCAAGCACCACACAAGCAGGCGCACACTTCTACACTCCTGTTTTGCAACTGGTGAACTCAGGCACAGAAATGTTGTTGGCTTGTCCACGAGAAGACCCATGAGTCAGGCATGGGTCTTCTTGTGGGTTTCAGTGGCCCCACATCCTCTGCAGGCACCTGGGGAAGCACTCAAGAAGCTGTGACACTGTCACTGACAGGTGGGAGGAGGAAATTAGCTGGTTGGTTGTCTCCCCATACTTTGACAGGTAAATCTGTATCTATACAAGGCCACTGGCCCTGTCTGCATGCAGTCACAAAATTTGGCCAAACAGGGAATCCTCATGGCTGATAACTCCTTGTTGGTTTCAGGAGAAAACAAAGACAATTTCACGAAGGCAGTGGTAGCAATACCTTCACCATCCTACCTTAAAGCACCCTCCATATTTTGTGTTTGAAAGTGAAGAACAATAAACTGCCACTGTGTGACTCCACTGATGTCAAGCGCATTGTATCAGGCAGGAATTTAATCCAATCTGTCTGTCCCTCAGCCAGTATTACTTGGCATATTTTATTTTGGCTGCCTAGACTGCAGTTATGGTCCAAGCACAAACAACTCAGAAGAACAACATGCTTGGAAATATGTGCCTGCATACCCCAAGAGTCTCTGCCAGCTGGAAAAACAGAGCATACATCAGGTACTGACTAGATATACTGTCCTTGTTAAAAAATGAAGCTGCTATCCAGATTTTTGTTTAAATTTACACCCTGGCCTATTGTGGCTCTCCAGGTTAATTTGGATTGGCACCTCCTTTGCAGAGCTCTCTGATGCAGCTCTGAAAAAGATGGGGTTTTTTTCTTTTTTTTTTTTTAGGAAGGCCAGGCTCTTTCATAGACTCCTGTAAAAGCAGTGCTTTTCTGTCTCTTATTTACATACCCCAAAACTTAATGAGAAGAAATCCAACATTGCATCCTTCTTATTTTCTCAATCAAGAAATATATACATGCTTTGAGATGGGGAAAAAATTAAACACAGAGCTACTTACTGTTTTCCAGTCAGCACAAGTATAGAAGAGGAATAATAGAGAGAAAATATTCACATAAGATATGATGTAGATCTGTTCCTTTATTTGCAAGTTTTTAAGCAGATATGGTCTGGTTTCTATTCAAGCTCTGGGTTCTGCAAATCCTTGTGTTACAAATTCCAGTGAGGTTATGTTGCCAACAGTTTCACTCGGTTTGCTTGGGCAAGTAAATCGAGGTGCCACAATGTACAATCAAAGCAGGTATTTGTAACTCTGATAAAATGTCATTGTGATTTTTTTTCATTTCTGACATAAAATTGAATGTGAGGTTGATATAAATACCTTTTTCTTTTTCTACAAATATTCATCAGCCTCTAGAAATTCTTCTCTGTTTTAGAAAACTTTTATAATGAGGTAAAAAAAAAATACCCAGTCATTGTGGCTAACACAAGATTTTCTGGAGGATTTATTATCAGAGGTCTTGGCATCACTCTGAAGAGATTACTGGTATTCATATCATTCTTCCTGAACACCTAGACTGCTATATTTTCATTGCCTGTTACAAATCACAAGGGTATCGCCCCAGGCAAATAACAGCTTAGCATGTTTATCTGTCTGTGCTAATAGCATTTCATTTGAAGTCTTAAAAGTCACAAGTGGCTTAAAAGGGCACTATTACATGACTTCACATTTTATTGCAAAATGACAAGGTCCAGTTTCATTTGTTATGCTTTGAAGTGTTCATGTCCCTTGGCTGCCTGACTGCAGCCTTTTTGTATTTAAACTTGGAGCACGATTCCCTTGAACCAAGGTGCTGTCTTCTCTAGACAACAGGGAGAACTTCACTTGTAAAAATGTTATTTTCAAGCTGAGTTGTTTGGCTTCTATTGCTGTAATACTATCCACTGTTATTTGCTTTAGTGCTGGCTCGTCTGTAAAGGAAAAGATTATGTAAAATTACAGTTTTGTAATTAACTTACACTACTTGTCTGCATTCACATGGAAACTAGAACAGAAAATGATTTAAAAGCATTAAAATAGTGTTCTGTAGCCTTGGAAGAAAACAAAAGAGTGCCTAAAGTGATAGTCTGGACTGAATATGTTCTTCCTTACATTTGATAGTCTTGATTTAATTTGGAGTAAAAATGTTTTCATCTTAAAAATTGTGTACCTGGACTTTTTTTGTAGGAAATACAAAATGCGAATTACAGCACACTTGGTGTACGTAAATAAGAGCAGATACTAAAGAACTTTTCTGAATCAGCATTAAAGACAAATGTGCATTTTATTTTTTTTTCTGTCAAAGGTCTTTTGAGACAGGATTAGAAACACTAGAAATAAACCCACTCTCCCTCAGCTAAAGGGAAAGTCATATAATATTGCTAGAGACAAATAATAATAGAGATATCTTTTTGATGCAAATCTAAAGTCTTTTCATGCAATTATAACAACTGAAAACTTGGTTCACATAGTTTCTTACAGGCCAACTCTAATCTACACTTAACTCCTGAGCATGCTATGAATACTGCATGCAGATTTAGAATTGAAGCATTTAAGTTTTGTGAACTTCAGCATAATCACACAGGAGGAAATCTCAGAACATATTAAAAAACAACTCTTCTACTTAGGCTTATTGGAGGAAATTTTATAACACAGATTTTAGTTAGTACAAGAATAAAAAATGCAGAACTGACAAATTAATATTAATTTTAAAATATTTTAAGCATAGAATTAATTTTCACAGAGCTTTTAGCAGGAAATATCCTCTGGTATAATGTGTGTGGTATGAACACACACATATATATTCTAACTACAAAACAAACGCCAACGCTTTTTTTCATAGCAAATATTGTCACCTGAAAATATGTCTGGCTTAGGTTAACATATTTACACCACAATTTTGCTGTAGCAGATACAAGATTTTATGTAAATAAATCCATCAAAAAGTAAAATGGGTAAGAATTGTTCTGAATCAAATGATTATACCTCTAAAGCTTGTAACAAGGAGATATCTTACTGTTCTTTAAGAAACATGAAGCAGTGAGACAAGAGGCAATGACAGAAATATTTTTTTATTTGAGTCTTCTTTAACCAGATTCTTATTTATTTTACTGAAATCAGAAGAGTGTTCCGATCTGCAAGAACCTGAGTGGGGGAGATGTATGTCAGAAGAAAAGATAATTGATGGTAAACGTCAAATATTAAATCTTGATCTGGTTATTACCCAGCATATTAGCTATGTAAGAAGCTTAACAATTACAGCTGTGATTGACTAGGTGGGATCCAAAATCCTAAATATCAACTGCCAGAAGGGATAATTATAACACATTAGCACCTGCGTGCTTAGACAAGATTGACAACTCCAGTCTAACATCTGCTTAATATCACTTTCATACTTTTCATATTTTTTTTTCCTTTAGAAAGGAATAATAAAGATTTTCTTGAAGCATAACAATAATTCAGCATCCATGTTACACATTCGGTTGATTATGGTTGCTTGTTGTGTTTGGTCATGTTTTCCACTGACACGTTTAAAATTAAACAAAGGCTTTTTGGGATTACACAGCCACAGTTGTGGTATATTTTTGACAAAAGGTACCTGTCAGAATCATTTTAAGAAATCCCAACAAGTGGGCTGCTCTTCAATCAGCTGGGCTGGCCAATGCAATTTAACAACAAAATGAAGCTGGGCTGGAAAAGAAAGGCCTTACGCCCCCACCACGGGAGCAGCAGAGAGAAGGATATTTGGTATTCTAAATAAACAGCTCAGTGAAACTGTCCTGCGGGGCTCTTTAAGGGGTGAGGCAAAGCGCTCCCCTCCCAGCACAAAACCTGGCTGTGTGGGAGGCTGGTGTTGTCCACCAGATCTGTGATGTTGAGGAGAGAGCATGAGGGCTCTTCCCTTGTGGCACCTGACTTTGTGTCTGCCTGGCTCCACACCCTTGCACCAGCTCTCCCCTGGGCCTTGGTCCTGGCTTCCCTCTGGTCCTGGCCCCACTGTGGTTCTGACTCCCAGACCAACCCAGAAATAATCTGCAGGTGTGTTGTGCCAGTCCTGAGGTCTTACAGGGTGCAGGGACCCCTTCAGGACTGCTCCACATCTCTGGTTCTGGGGGACTCCCAGAGAAACCCGCTGGCATGCTCTTCCCAAAGGCAGGCATGGCTTTTCTCGTATTTGCTCCCAGGTGTATTTACCCAAGCAATAACACCAGCTACCACAGCTTTGCAATGCAGGAACACCTTTCCTGAGTGGCAAACTGAACGAGCTGGATTATGGCCTCATAAAAGAGGAGGGTGGTGATAGTGGTCCCATGATGATACAAGGGTGATTATGCACAGACGATGTTACTCCTCTGTCCTCCTGGGCAGAGATGACATTCCTCAACTGACAAACCAAAGACCCCTCCTGGCCCAGTGTGTTTCTATGCTGGGAAGGTTCATCAGCTGAGGCTGCTCTTGGTATCCTAAGGAATTTGATAGAATTTTTAATTGAAGCAGAAATTTCCCACAGAAAAATATATAACCAGTACCGTATCTGACTCTCCCAATGTTGATTGGAATAAACTTAGTAAAAATATGTTGAATAAAGAGCAAAAATCCATTCCCTATAGGTTTAGTTTTACAGCAGCAGAACACTGATTAATTTCATTTAAAGTCCTTCATCGTCTTGAGGGAGCTATGAAGCTTTAAGCCCATGTAATTCTCTTCCCATTTCTTGGGGTACAATCCAACGTTGTTTTTTAAGTTTAGAAAGGGTAGTTCGAGTATACATTCTTCAGAAATGATGCTGGAAGACTAACTCTCCTGGCAGTACCAGCAAAATCTATGTACAGTGGCAGAAGAGTCTTCTCAGGGTACAGCTGCTGCATGTTTAGGCAAACTGATGGCAAAAGAAATCCTTTTGCTGTTATAAACACCTCTAAATATCTTTTATGCACTTTGTTCCTCATCAGTTTCTCCATTCTTTACCTTTATTCTGATGCGGCGGTTTATTTCACCGTTACACAGCTTTTATACCATTCTCCAGACATGGGTATCGCTGTGTGAGCAGGTCAGAGCCGCAAGAATGGAAAGCTCTGCCTGAAGCCATGCACGTATTTGGCAACTTAGCATCATGCAAGAACTACCCACTGCATTTATCTGCAAAATCTTGTTGGGCCTCTAATACACCTGAACATAAACCTAAATCTCACATGCCTCCACATGATCATCCTTTACCCTCTGTTTGTAGTGTAACTGCAGTACAGTTGTCATTTTGTTCTGTCTACCCCCGTAGTCTGATGCCAGTTTCAGAACCTCATCTCTAATAGAGCAGAGATGTTGCAATTTTTCTCAATCAGCGTAATTCACTTTTATGAAAACTTGATGGTTCATTTGAGGGATTCAAAATTAGTGTCCTAAAAATTATACTGAGATACTTGTTTGATGCTGAGTGAAAGTGAAATTGGTTTTTACAGAATTATTGCTCCTCCCCTCCAAATCCTGATACAGCCTCTCTCTATTGATGAAACATGTTAATAGTATATGTACAACAACTAAAGTGATGTTAAATCAAGTTGGTCAGTCCTGAAAGTGAGGAGACTTTGGTAATTTGGCATTTCTACATTTTCAAAGCCATTGGTTTAGAGGGGTGAGAGGGAGGAAGGCTGCCATTCACTCATTTGGCTGACCAGTGCTGTCCATTCTACCTTTTAGAAAAGACTAAGATGACAATTTTGCAATAAAGAAGCTACCATTCCTATGCAGATTAACAGTTTTACATTTTATCATATTCCTTCCATTAATAGACATCTCAAAGGAGGTCATGGTACCTAAAATAGACTATTCTCTAGTATCTTAGTATCATTAAGATGATAAAATTACACATATGTTCCGCAGTGTTAAGAGTTATAAAAATTCATGGTTTTACAGGTTAGGAATTGCATATATGAGTGCCTTGTTTATACTCTTGAAGTTACTAGTTGTTCTGATGCCTGAATTGTTAAATGATTACAAGGCATGTTAAAGTAGGCTATAAAAACAAAGGAGATTTTCATTATTCATGTAAAGTTGATGCCTTATCCTGTATTGATCTACTAGGCAATCTGGATTAATAAAATTTAGCAGCAGTTAGCTTTGTTACAAAATTTTAAGCATAGTTGCTGAGGTTTTTTAATATCACTGGTTGTCCCCTCCTTATAGCATTCTGAGTAAGGGCCAGTTCCACTGTTGCTCTAAGATGATGAACAATTTCAGTTTGTTTGAAGTTTCTTTATAACTCCATAACATGTATGAAAGCTAAATCATCATTTCCACTATGTGTAAATATTTGGTTTTATGCTCATGTGAGATGATAACAGAGTGCAGTCAACATAGAAAAATGAAAGTTTTCTTATTAATGAAATATAGTTCAAAACACATAAAAACCTGTTTTGTCCCCTATTACCCTATTATGTATTCACATAATTTCCCAAATCCTCACACTTCAATCCACACTGGATCTACATTTTAAAAAATACAGTTTCACAGACAAATCTTATCACTTCAGTCTGAATTTCCTTCTAGATCACTATTTTACCTTGTAAAGCCTTAACTCATTTATATTTTGAAACCGTGATGTTGTTTTTTATTATTTGCCCTTTTTTTACATTAGAACTCATTACTTAATTTTAACAATTCTGTGTTTCTTTTCATTACCTCTTTTGAAAAATCTTTACGAAAATTTTACTGACAGACCAAACCCACTATATTCTCTGGTCTTTATTCACCATTCCTTGACTTCTGCAAAGAATACTGGTAGATTGAAGATACATGGTTTGTCTTTACAGCAGAGATTCTGGTTTGTCCCTAACATGTTTGAGCATTTGATGGACAACACTTTTCTCAGACTAAATAAATAAATAAAATCCTCATCTATCCAAGATGCTATGTGATGATAAGGGCAATCAGATCTCCTTCTTCAGTCTGTTAGATGATAATAGTTACAGCAAAAGTGTTTGCAAGCTTTCCCACCGATAGGTAGAGCAAATAATTCACAATGAATAATGCATCCAATGAGTTTAGCTTCGCTGTCTGATTGTGCCATATGCATAAGCAGACCATGATTTTGTCTAATCTGTTCATTATTCAAAGTATTTGATTAGTTTGGGGTGAGCTTTTTAAACTCTATGTACCATTTTCTATCAGTGTACAGAACTTGATTTACTTATTTGTGATTGATCAGGGCACATAACGAGGGTACCAAACTGTTTTGTGGAACATATCTTTGTGACACACTTGTCAGTACTAATACATTTGATTCAAAAAGTAATTTTCACTAAAGAGAACTGTAACTTTGAAATTGACTTTTGCTTACCTTTTTTTTCTGCCTGTATAACTCAGCTTTATGAAAATTCATAAAAGAGGTGAAACTAGGCACCACTGAGCCGATTAAAAATCTTACCTACTGTGAGACATTTTGATTACTTACCAGGCCTATGCAGCAAATACAAGAGAGAGACTTCAGCTTCAAGCCAACCAAATCTTAACTTTTTATTTTGACCAACTGGAGTATGAGTTGATGTATGTCATTATTGGTGCTTGTAAAGGCCAGTGCCATTCAGACGTGTCATCAATCATCCATCATGTAATAAACGCTTGCATTTATCAGTCACCTCTAATCTATCTCAAGTCTTTATAGTTTGATACCTGTCCTCTATTTCCACTCAATATTGAATTCTTTTTTACTCAGGAACACATCTTGTTTTAGCAATTAATCCATAAATTCCTTTACTTAAGAGTTGATCTCTTTAATTTCATTATTACCCTCAAATATTTTTGGGTTCATCAGAGGTGATTGGCTAAATTTGTCTGTGAAAAGTGTGTATTCCATTAAAAATACTGTCATATTTATGTCTAGAACAATTGGTGTTTCGATCTTCACGATCTCTTCTGTTTCAACATACAGTGTATTAAAAAAAACAGAAACATTGAAGTGGCATTACCAGTGCATCAAACTTCATAAAAGCCTGTGATGTCAAGGTTTGCTGGATACAGTTCTCCTGTTACAAAGCAGATGTTCCATCCATTTAAGTAGTTAGACATTTTAAAGTGCCAACTAGTACATGTTTTAACATCAGATCGATCTAATTACTGTGTTTTTTCGCCACAAAATATAATCATGACCAAGACTATATTATGGTTCTGTTCAGTCTTTTCAAACTCGTAGTCAAGAACATCTCACAAAACTGTGCAAGATCTAACTTCTGCTTTAAGGCAACTACATTTGAGAATCTGAGATTGTACTTACTCCTCATGTTTGTGTTGGGCTTGAGCCCCAAATTTTACCCACAGAAACTGCTGACCCAGCACTTCCATGCCATCCCCAGGAAAGCATTGATCTTGTGGGAGGACTAGTATTGTCATTCCCTGGGCTGCACCAGGAGTTTTCATTTCTCCACCCTGCTGCTGGGTGCCAAGATCATGGAACAGGCAGCCCCTGACCTCAGACAGCAGTGCTTTAGGCCGATGCAGGAGCTTGTTTCCAAGAGGGCAGCAGAGGAGAGCAAATCCAGCTGGGAGTGCTTTCAGCTGAGCAGAGACGTCTATTAGTTGCCCCTTCCCAGACTGGAAGTACATGATCTTGCTTCCTCTCCTCTCTCCTGGGGTACAGCATTGCCCCACATCATGATAGACTGCTATGAAACAATAGGTTTCCCTACTGTCTTTTCTTTATAAAGCTGATTGATAAATTCTTGCATCAAAATAATGTGCCAAGCACCTCTTTGTATTTGCAGATAGGATGAGACTTAGAATGGAATTGTATTGAATAATATTAAGAAACAATTTAAATTTTATTTTAATCTGTTAGTGTCTTCATCACTTCCTGCTAATTATAGACTTTAAAGCACTGGGTAGGAATTGGGAGTATATTATATTGATGGAAAATTTAAGTTAAATGACAATTTTAAGGTTCAGACTGAAGCAGAGCTTTTTAATTTGTGAGTTATCTGCTAAAATCACTTTATGAATGAGGGCAATTGTATAATCAATCTACAACAGAGACACTTTTCAAGTGGTAACTATTGATCACTTTTGCATCTTTAGACCAAACGGGCAAAAATTCAAAATCAAGTAAGATCTATGTACTCAAGTATATGCCTTTGGTAATATATGCATTAATTGAAACAGAATGGAAGTAGAAGTGCCTGTGACTCACAAAGAGGGATATGTACAAATTTTTGATGTGCTATGTTTGAAAGATAGTATAATAAGTTACTGCTTTACAGTCATTCTTCACTGTTTCAGTACGTGAAAAAAATGAGGACATGAGCAGAGAAAGGCCAATCTAACAAACCCTTACTGAATGTCCACCCCTACTTGTCTGTGATCAGCACATACGGAATAAGCTCCAAGAAGCCCTGAAGTCTTACAATAAGCAAGATGTGGAAAACAAGAGAAGTGTTGTTAATCTTAACAATCCTCTTCTAGCAAATTTTTGGCTATATAAGTGACTAAAACTTCAATAATATTTTTCCCTAATAGTTGTTCCCTGAATCTCTTACCTGAATGCAAGGGGAAATCAGCCTGAAGCAGCATTACAGAGTTGGCACTAACAACCTATTCATTAGAGATTCTTATATAGAAAAGATAAGGTGTTACTCTCTTCTTTCCCTGACCTAGTATGATTTGACCATCAGCTATCAAAGGCAGTGATGCAACAGTAACTCCAGCACCTCTCACACAATGCTGTTTTGCTTCATTGTTTTGTTGTTGTTGTTTTGGGTTTTTTTTAATCTTTATTATCCCCTATGTTTTTTTTTAACTTGGTAAAGTCAAGTATATCCTCAGTAAAGTACAGACCAGCAGAATGTCCAATCTCATATGAGAATAAAACCATTGTGGGTTTAAATCTTCATCACTGCTTCATGATTATAATGTAAATTGTACATAACAGACACATCTCATTTAAATCCCAAAATACAGAAAAGAACAAGGATGATGGTATTTCTATGTTACTACTCCCAATATAGGATCTTATTTCAATGACTTTGTTCTGTAAGACATGCTTTATCGGCTTTTTCTTGCTTAGAAGATGTTTTCTACCAGGTTCCACCCTCATCAACAATGTACCTTAAATCTATCTTTACTCTGGAGACATCCTCCTACACTGCCAAGCTTCTCCAAAACCAATTGACTTGTCTCCATTCGAGGAAATATTTGAATTCATCCCAAACTGTTTGGCACATCTCTTCAAAGATGATATTGCTGAACACTGAAGCTTTACTTCATTCTAAAGTTTCATGGTTCACACAAAGTTTGATCTCTTTTTCAACACTGATGTAGTTTTAGAAAACTGTTTAGTTTTCTGCCTCTGTCTTTTTTGACATTGTTCTGTAAGTGCTGTCTTGTTAAGAATAATGTTTCTTCTGTCATGGGTATTCCACTATCGTTTCTCCATCTCCAAATACATTTTTTCCATATCCACATGTCAATCAGTAGCTTGCCTTAGACTAGCAAATGATAGTCAGTGTAACTCAAATTAAAGATAAAGGGGTTTATGCTGAAATTACTGAGAGAATATCCAGGGTTTCACAGGAACAAACACAACTCCACATCTGGATCTCCACCACTGCTCATGTTACAAGAAATAGTAACATGTATGAAATAATAACATTTCATTAAATGAAATACATGAAACAAATTTGTTTTGTCTCCTACAGTAAAGCTCCAGTGAAACAACTGCCCATTTCTGACATATGCTCTACTGAGATGAGTGCTTTTTGAAGGTACAGAACAGTGAACCAACAAACAGAGCAGCAACATCTGCTCATAGTGACTATATGCACAGTGACTATAGTGCCAGCTATAACTGTATCACGTCTAGGCACAAAGCAAAGAACTGAAATAAAGTTCACTGAAGGAGGTAAAATGGTGACTACTGACCTCTCAGAATCACAGAATCACAAAATGTTTAAGATTGAAAGGCACCACTGGAGGTCATTTAGTCCAAGCCCCTGGCTCAAGCAAGGTCCCCTAGAGAAAGTTACTCAAGATTGTGTCCAGACGGCTCTCCAGGGAAGGAGACTCCACAGCCTCCCTGGGCAGTACTCAGTCATCCTCAGAGTGGAGAAGTTCCTTCTCATATTCAGGTGGAAATTCCTGTGCATCAGTTTCTGCCTGTTGCTTCTCGTCCCATTGCTTGGCACCACTAAGAAAAGCCTGGCTCCATCCTCCTGACAGCATCCCTTCAGATACCTATAGACATTGATAAGGTCCTGTCTCAATCTTGCCTCACGTAGTTTTGAAATCAGATTAAGGTATAGTAAATGTCTGCCTCACAAATGGTCTGTGACCAGACTTGGAGAATTTCAGTGCCTTTAGTATATTAGCAACTTCTGTAATAGTCTATCATACATTTTCAGTGTGTGGATGTATATTTATTAAATAATGTATATATATATATACACATATACTATTCTCATTATCTTTTATTTGGTTTTAGCATGTTTTCCATTCTCCATCCTTCCTGTTTGTTATCTCATTTATACAAAGCTTATTTCCTCCTCTACATATAAAGCTTATTTATATGCAGAATCCTTCTCATTTCTCACACATATTTTCAGTCTTTCCTCAGGACCCACAGGTATCACAATTTTGTTTTGCTATGAAAGAAATAATCATATAATGATTGCTGCTCCTATGTACTATGATGAATGTGAGCATACACAGAAACTATATTAAATCAACTTTGTTCCTCAGCCTTTGTGTCACCTATATCTTTAGACATTACATTCTTATGACCGCCATGTTCTCAGAAATGGTTTTACTGTGCTCAGCATGATGAGACTTTCATCCTAGGAGAAAGTTCTTGGTGGTTTTAAGTTGCAAAAGTCTTCTATACTCTTTTAAATACCAGTATACTGAGAATACGAGTTTAACAACCTTTTTCTCCACAGTGGAACAAACCATCTTGACATGTTCAAAACCCCTGGAAGCTCTTGTTTTGAGTTTACTGCTTACATTAAACTAAATCTAAACTATATCTAGCTTCAGGCATCAAGTTCAAACATTTGAACAGTTCTCTTCTTGATCTGTTCAAATAAGTGTTCTGTTTATGGCAGCCCAAAGCAAATAGTATATCTGTAAGCCTTAAAACAATTTTTCTGCTAGAACACAGGTCTCAAATGATATTCCAGAGTGGACTTGTGACATCCTATATGAATTTCAAGAGGCAGCAAAACTGCTGAAGAAAAGCAGAGAACAGAGACCTCAAATGTCATCTGAGTATAATCAAGAAAAATTCAAAATGCAAAAACATGGATTTTGATTTCTAATACATCAGAACAAGTAATAAATTAAGATATGATGAAAAGGCAATAGCCTTTCTTCCATGCAAATGTTAATTATTTTACTTGAAGACTCAGTTCTGCAATTTTTGCTAAAGAAACAGGTTTTGGGAATGTAAAATCAACAAGTTTGCATACATTCTGCTAATAATGGAGGTTATTAAGCTTCTGCATTTGTTGTTGCTATGATCAGTAATTTGAAGAGTTTTTCAGTCTCTACGTAGCTCATAAAAAGAAAATATCTGGAAACTGTTGCACCTTAAGTTTCAGCATTTTTAAAAAATCAGTCATAAGGAAAAAACTCAGTGGAATTTAAGTTTTTACTAGCAAAGCTAGGAAAGGGACGTTTCTCCCACAGATTTTGGGGAACATATGCTTGCATGTTCTCATTATTCTGGGCCTTAGACATCATTAAAACATTATCCCTTTCCACTATCGGCATTTCTTAGTTAAAAGACTGAATTTTTCAGGAGGCTAATCCATTTGGGCATCCTATGCATACTATTGTATTGTAATAATGTAATTATATTATAGTGTTGTATATACAGAGTCACGTGTAAAAAGTGACAAATCTATAAAAACTAGTCATAACCTGGAATGCTAGAAACTCGTATAATAATACAGGTAGCAGCTGAAAACATTATAAAAAATGTTTAAAACATTATAATGTTAAAAAGCAATATAAAATCAGCAAACACCAATGGAACCAGTTCATGATATTTTGATTTCCAGAAAGCAAACGTTTGAATTCTCATGTCTTATTGCTATAAAGAGAGTTGGGTCTCAGCAATTTAAAACCTAGGTGGGAATTTATCAACAACAAAACCACATTTGCCACCTGTTATGCTAGGGATGTGTTGATATCAAGCATATGGTCCTTCCTAGCCTGTGAAAAAGGAGCAGCTGTTCCAACATGTCCAGGCTCTAAACTGAAATGATGCCAAAAAGCAGTGAAAAAAACATCACTGCAGTAGTCCTTAGGCTTTCAAAATAGAAATATTTTGATGAAGCAGGCACTGGATGAAAGGTGAAACAGAACACACTTGTGCCCTCAGCTTACAGAAGTACAGATACACACATGTATGTACTCACATAGACAGACATTCTCTGGTGTGCTCAGAGATAAATCTATAGAGTTCAGGAGTCCTTAGATCTGCAAGACTTCTCAGATCTACTGTGCTGAGTTGGGTTATTTGGGCCTCTACCAGGGGACTGTTTGATAGCTCAGAAGAGACATGAATAAACTACCTAAGGTCAGCATAGAGCCAGTGTGAAAACACCACAGATGAGGTGAATCTCCTGTTTCACCAAGTTCCTTAAGGTGACACACAGGCAAACCCTTCCATTCCTTGGGCATTCACAGCCCACCCCTGGTAAAGGTAGGCTTGCAGACTCATTTCCCTGAAGGTTCATTTTTTGCCTTTTAAACCTGGCTGGTAGAGTCACTGGGATAAAATGTTTATATAATTGTTAGATGACTTTAAAACTCATGGAGGAAATTATAAGTTAGTTCAGTCAATTTGAATCTCCTTATTAAAATTTATTCTAAGCATGAGTACATAGGACAGTTACCATCACTCAGGCTTAATTTGTGACCTTATTAACAAAGGAATGAAAAATTAACCAGAAGGAATAAAAGTCATACCTAAAAGGGAGAAGAACTGCTGTCTAGCTATCATCTGAGCAGAAGGGGATTTGTGTTCTGATCGAACTTCCTAGGCCTTTCTCTCCTAGGTTAAATGGAATTGACTTTGAATAATATATGTATAATTTCTAGAGACTGGAGGCACTATTAGTGCTACCTCTAAAGAACATGGATATTTCAAATCCTTCTGGGCCCCACAGAGTGAAATCTTCCTGAACACTGATGAGCTTCCTCTTCCTAGGATGAGAACTTTTAAGCACATGGTTAGGACATGTGGGAGATAATAATTTGCATCTCTTCATGAAAGAAGAGGGCACTAGCTCTCCATCTTCCATATGTATATGTCTTCTAGCTGTGCAGCTGTGAAATAAAAAAAAAGGAGAGTGACCACGTTTTAAAAGAAAGAAATGGGTGCAACTGCCTTCAGTAGGGAGTGTGGTCATATAAATGCATCCCAAAGATTTTGTTTCTGGACTTTAGTGGCAGTTAAGTACGGTCATGCTATGCGGTTCTATCAAAACTAAGTAGCTTTGCACATGTAAAGGGAGATTTGAAGTTTTAAAGATGATGTCAGCAGAATTCAGGTGCTTCCAAAGCCAAGAGTGAGCTCGATCTGTCTTCAGAACCATGACTCTTATGACAGGCACATGCCTAACACTGACGTCCCATCCTCCGTACTTAAATCCTTCCTGAAACCCACATTTATGGTACCAAAATTTAGGCAACTGACAAACTTTCCTGAATTACAAGTGCTCATATGTGTTGGCTCCATATTTATTTAATGGTGGGAGAAGGGAATCTTTAGAGTACGAGGTAGTCCACCTGGAATTCAGTCCCTCCAAAAATACTAGCTACCTAATGTTAGGAAAAAAAATCTCAGCTGGGTAGTAATCTGGGAATTATGCTTATTCCTGTTCCTCTACCTGTTGACTTTTGCAATATGTTCCACGTATTGACTACTATCCACTCTGTATTTTTTTCAGTTTCCTTTTGGTTGATCCCAACTGTGTTTTTACTCATATTTGTTCATTGATCAATTAGTAGTGTAATTGCTTCTGTTTCCACTACAATTTTCCAGAACACAAATTCCTCAGTAAGATCCATTTTCTTTCACCTTTGCAAAGACTGCAGGCAATTTTGTTTTGTTCTCTGACCTTTATGAATAATTAAGCTTGCTGTATACCTGATTCTATTGTCCAGTTCCCTTTGCCTCTGCTATTTTTATAAGGCAAAGAGAACTCATCATAGTACTGCACACGCAGCTGCATTCATAAATCCCTTATGCAGGAGCTGGAATAAATTCATCTATGATATTATTCTTACCTCTCTGAATCAACGGTAACATTTCATATTACAGTTAACCACTGTCCTGAAGCTTTTTGAGCTCAGTCTATCTCCAAATCCTACTTCTACTCAGTATTTTGTACCACGTGATTACATAGGATATAAGCACCTTCTCTTATTTTGTGTCCCTAATCTCATTATTTTACACTTCTCTACATTTAATTGTATAAGGCACTTATCTTTCTTTGGGCACAGCCTGTCAGAGTCGTCTTGACTTTTTTACCCATCTTTTTTTTTATTGATTGTCCCCTCAATGGCATGCATCATCAACAAATTTCATTCCCCTGGTGTACATCTCTCCTACTGGGTCAAAGCAAGTTCTAATGCAGAATTAAATGGTGTGGCAGACCAGACTCCCTCTAGAACAAATTGTTACTCTCTTACATAGTTTTCCCCTTCGGTCTTATAACCATTCTTTAAGCACTTATTTGTCTGCATTTATGACAAATTTAATGTCCTTCTAACATAAATTTCAGTGATGTACTGACTACAAAACTCTCCTCAAGTCCTTTTAACTCTTCTGGTTCTCTGTTCTTGATTGATCCATGCAATATTGCTGATTATCTTCAGCATCACCTTTGGAAACTGGCTGTATTCTTCTTCAGCACCACTACAAAAAAGATCAGCTTGGTGGAAACGAAGGCAGGAACACAGAAAGTAAATTGCATTTGAAATGAGAAACCTACTAATGTGTCTGCAGTATATGTATATTTAGAATATACAAACTACTACCATTACATTCGATATAAAGACTTTAATACCATACAACTGTTTTATCACCAGACTGGAATGTCAGTATTGTTCATGACAGGTTTCGGCTAATTAATACTAATTTGTTGATTTATTAAGAGTTCTATAGGTTTTCCTTTATTTGCCTTTCACTTCATTATGTATTTTAAATATTTTCTTGTTTTATTTCATTGGGACCTTTGGTTTTACAGACTATTTGTAACTAGGTCCATTTTAATATCATTACAGAGGTATCATCTGCAGCCGCTCAATAATGCATTCAAAAATGTTTTTCTCAGCGTTTAACTTTACATATGCAAAGAAGCTATTTTGTCTTCCTCCCACTCCTCATAAATAAATAAATTTATTAATAAATAAAATGCTAGAAGATCATTTTCTTATTCTGGTGTTAGACTAGAGTCTAAAAACTCTTTGAAATTGACGGAGTAGAATTAGCCGTTCTGTGAATTTTCTTGGGGGTGAATAAGGAAAACTTCATGAAAGGAGCTATTTTCTTGTAATAATTAACAATCATTTAACAATTTCATGGGTCTGGGCTCTCAGCTGATATAGATTGCTCTACTGGTTTAAACCAGCTGAGAGTCTGACGCGTCAACTCTTTCCTCTATTGCTTATTATTTTACATTGAATTAAAACTGCATCTTACATTTGTGCAGTCAGAGGGAATTAAAGGGATAGGAAAGGAGCAAATACTTAATTTTTAGAGCTTCTCTTCTGGGTTTCCACATGACCCTTTTCTTTCTGTGACTGTTTTAGACAGTTGCCACCAACAGATATCTTATAGTTTTTATGCACTTGCTAGAGCCCTCATAATTACTCTAATTCTCCTTTCTTTGAAGTGAGTAGAAATTTAACTATTGACTTTAGATTGAGTAGATTAGGACAAAGATAAGTACCTTAGGGAGTAGTTACTAGTATCAACACATAAATTAATAAATAGGAAATGATCAGGTTATACATTTAGCTTTAACGCAGGGTAACTATGAAAGCAGGTGTCTCCTATAATACAGATCCCAGGCAATGTAGAGATCTATATAAACAAGTTACCAAAGCCATTTTTTCTTTAATCAGTTTTCTAAATGTGTATACAATAATCCAAAAGATTCTACTTTTCATTAGCATGGGTCATATGTCAGTACTTTGAGGTCCACAAAATCCCGAGGGCAGGATGCGAGGTCAGTTCAGTAGCTGCCTATTACAGCCTATTCTGATGCTTCAATTTTTAAAGTATTGCTATTACAGATATTGTCAGATCTCCTTCAGTTATGGAGAAGCTCTTTGTAAGTGCTGATACAATAGGATTAAAATTTAAGCACCCATGCTGTAAGAGATTAAAATAAGATATTCAGGGACCTACCCTGTTTTCCTCTTCCCAATGCAATGGACTGAGCCAAGAAGTTCACACTGTGCAGGTAAATGTCAACACTGCCAGCTTTTCAATGCTCAGGGAAATTATATTACACACACACAGAAAACCTCAATGTCTTTTTGAAAGCCTTTTCTAAAAAATTACTTATAAAGTAATCTGTAATTTATAATTGTACAGACTAAGTTTCTATGAGTGCCCTCTGGTTTTGTGTTTATAGTAGTACATTTAAAGGAGCAATCAAACTATTTTCAAGGTATCTCTTGAGATCAGTCTATTCTCTCTGTCTTCCCTGTTAACTCTGAGGATTTTCATAGTTAAATAATTCCTGTGCATATGTCACACAGTACTATCTGGGATTTGGCCCTGAAACTAAACACACCCAGGAGTGGCAGGACCTGTGTAAGGGAATCAGGGGAAGCTGTGTAGCTGCTACTGTACACACAACTGGGCAGTCTGCACATGGCATTGCTTATTGAGATCTGGGAGGAGAAAGATGATTGGTCCTGCAAGATCCTCCACCTGCCACGGCAATGCATGCCATAATAAGCACTCCAACCTTTCCATCCAGCTGATGGCAGGTGATTTTTCCTTGTAAATGTAAATTTTTCTGAGTTAGCCCACATCTGAGGCTGCAGTGGTTTCTCTGAACACTGAATAAAGTCTAAGTGATACCAATTCAGGACTGACAGCTGACCCTTCTGTAAACATAGTCAATAAAGGAAAACATACAAGCTAATGTAAATCCTCTGGTCTGTGCATGAGTAAGGACACTGCAGCTTGGAGCCCCCTCCTTTGTAATAGCTTGTGAAAAGATGGGATTTGAGATTGTTGCTTTTAGCAATTTCCTTTTTTGAAAAAAAGATGCATTTTCCTCTTGAAATTTTCTATAATTAATCTTTATTTCATAATTATATTGCTGGCTCAAATTTACAGGCTTAGACTGTAAATAACAACTGTGAAAAATAATTCAGGACTGTAATGAATGAGATATAAAGCTAATTCCTACCAGCCTTCTTCACACTGCATGTTACACTGCTTCTTGAAATAGATTGCATCCACACTTCCGTGGGAAAGCATGCCACTTTGGAGAGACATCTGCATGCATATCAACCTGATTCCTACCTGTTTTGCAGTTCCTGCATCATGGTGACCATATCATGTTGGACATGCTCTGGCATCACACCACAGTGAAACCTCTTTGTCCCAGCCACCTCCTGGCTGCTGCAGAAAAAACCCCTGCAACCTTAGCCAGGGCAGTAGCTCCAGCGGAGTCCAGCTGGTGCCCTGGTTTGGGTCCTTAGAAAGCAGCACCTTATGAGGTACCATGGCAAATCATTGTCAACATAACTGAGAGACAGAGAAGACACATTACGCTGAGACAAAGCTACTATTTAATATGAACAGAAATAGCAGATTTTGGTCCAGAGTCATGGTATCAAGATTGAATTCACCAAAAATAAGGGAAACCTGTCCTTTTATGAAAATTAACTTGAAAATAACAACAGTAAATCTCCATAAAATTAGTTTCTGAATCAAATTTCTCCAGCATGTGGCTCACAGCTCAACCCCCCGTCTCCTGCCCTGGCCTGGGTGATAGGTCACCCTGATCTACAGGATACCAAGCACAGCGGGGGTTGGTAAGCTGTCTAGCATTTGGGGCATGCTATTTATTAGGTCCCATGGGTCAAGAGATTCCTGCTAGAAAGCAAACTCTTTGGCTATAGCCCAGCACCACATCCCACAGTCTGCCTGCCTGCTGAAGTATGATCTAAAAGACTGGAAGTTCTGTGGAGGGCAAGAGAAAAGAAATCTGCCAGATTCATTCTGCAGGTGCAAAATCATTCCTCACCCTTGCGTTCTTGTGTGGGTAATCCCTCTGAAAGCTCACCACAAATGGATGGAGTATACACAAAAAATTAAGAGACTGTGCCTTCTTTTCACATATCTCCCAGGGCTCCACCCAGACTCACTGAATTATTTAACAGAAAAGAATAAGCTGGGATTGGCAAGGGGCTGCTTCAAATTACTGTTAACTTACTCCTACAGCCAAGAAAAAACAAGTGACCAAATTGCAACTGAGTCACAATTCATTCCCTAGATTGCTCCCAGGTGCTCACCTTCGCTCTACCCCCAGATCACGATATCTCTTTGTTACCATCCAGTCCTCTACACTAAGAGAGAACAACAGTGTGTTTATGTAATTTGTTTTCATAATCTTTTCTCATCACGTTTAAGTGTCTCTTCAGGTGCATTTTCTCTGCAATATCTTCATGTAAAATTTATAAACATACAATACTGCTCCTACTTCCTACGCTGTCAAAATGATAAGGTAGGATAAAAAAGTCCCCAAACAAAATCCACACACTTCTAGTGCATATTAGCCTCTAAAACAGGGTAAGATCTTTTTTGCCACCTTGTGTTTAGGTTCTGGTTAGGAGTTACAGTTTTTTCTCTCACACCTGAGAAATTCAGACCTTCGCACCTGACTATGTTTATGTTTAACTGACTGAATGAGAACAGCAGCAAACAAAATACAGATTGCAGTTCACATATGCCTTTCTGGGGCATGGAAGTATTGCTTCTTACAGCTGAAAAGTAACACAAAATCAGAATAAAATAAAAACAATAAAAGTCATTTCAGCAACAGACTGGTTTATATGGCTCTTCTCATTGTCCTCTTAGGCAGAATTTGAGACAGATGTCTGAAAAGTAGCAAGTCATGAAGCTACAGAAGCCAGAGGTCAAGCTTGTTTTTTCATGGCAGATCATTTGCCTTGTACGATCTACAATAGCTTAAGATGACTCTTCACAGGCAGGGGGTCAAACACAGCTTTTTAGCAGGGAATTGGTGTTCTGCCCCAGTGATTGCTGACTATTTCTGTAGCAGTAAAGAAGCTTGAAGGAAGTGATATTGCAGTCTACCAGAGAAGGTCTTTTTATGGGATGACACCAACTTTCCTGCGCCAGAGTACACGATGGAGTATGGAGTTGCCTGAGGGTGCAGGAACTGAAATAACTTTGGAAGACTCTTGGTGGAGCAGGGAATCCATACCATCTTGTCAGGTTCAGACCCTGATGCAAGGTGTCACCTTTTCAACAGTGCCCACAGCTTCTTATTGAGGAAAAAAAGCTGAAACCACACCCAAAAGCCAGATAAACTTCCACATGGGCAATTGGGCAATCATTGTTTGAATCATGCTGGAAGTTCAGATGTCTAACACCAGAGGTTGAACCCAGTGTAGATTCTTAAAAGGCGAATATCAGTAAAGCTGTTCCTTGAAAACTGGAGGATTTACTTCCAATGTACTTGTTTCCTTGATATTTTACTTCTAAAATTAGCTATACTAATAAATGCAGAACAGAACCTTTAACTGAGGAGCAGATTTTTTTAATGCCCATTAATGGCTGAGCTCACACAGAAGACTTTTCAAAGAAAAGGAATCATTCTTCTTTACTTCTACCATCTGTTTCTATACAACCTGTAGATCTGAGATCTCTAATCTCTACCAAATTTGATTTAAACCAGTCAAAATTTAAAAAGTCTTTAGGCAGGTAGTTATAGCTGTACCCAAATAGTTGTACATGTCTGCATGCACACACACATAAATTGTATTCTATAGAAGGAAAACCATTTCCACCCAGAGCTTTAAATGTAGTCTGCACTGTTATACTCAAATGGATAATAACTTGTAAGTGATTGTGAAGGGAAGGAATTTCATACGTTCATATGTTCTCGGAAGATAGAACGAATAACAATGTTTAGAGAGCTTCTGATTGCTTTTCATGTTGTTGAAAACAGAGACAGTCTTTGGGTACACTTGATGACCCACCAGCTGTCATCTGTAATAGACATTTTTTCATCCATACCCCTTGTAGCTTGAACCACTAGTTGGATTAGTACTAACTATTTCGTCATGTCAGAAGTAATGTTCTTTTTTTCAGATGTGTCATATTGGCGTTAACTTTTACATTACATTTCACAATAAGCTGATGTGATAGAATTAAATACTTTTATTGAAGCATGTGTAATAGAAGCAAAAAGAAGGCCTGTAAGGTACATTAAAAGACATATAGACTTTAGGCTGTGACTGTGAAGCTGAGGTATTACCTCCATGTCTGGATATGCTAGAAAGAGTTGCGTGAACCTTTCTGCTTAGGGCAGCAGCTGGCAAAGGTCCTTGGGTGATGTAGGGGAAACCTCATCTGTTCTTTGAAAAGGCATGCATGGTTCATTCAGCTGGTTCAGATCAGAGTAACAACAAACATGTACAGTGATAATTTTGGAAAAGGGAGTTCCTCAAATATCTGTATGCAATTTTGTTTGCTGGATGTATAACACTGAGCTGAGCGAGAATGAACACAGGCACACCAGGGAGGGCTGTCTGTGTGGTTAGAAACGAACTCTGCTATATTGTAAACCATTCCAGTGCCTTCCTATTACTGCAGAGAATCATCTCCCTTTTCTTTCTTCCTTTCTTCCTTTCTTTCTTTCTTTCTTTCTTTCTTTCTTTCTTTCTTTCTTTCTTTCTTTCTTTCTTTCTTTCTTTCTTTCTTTCTTTCTTTCTTTCTTCTTTCTTTTCTTTCTTTCTTTCTTTCTTTCTTTCTTTCTTTCTTTCTTTCTTTCTTTCTTTCTTTTTCTTTCTTTTTCTTTCTTTTTCTTTCTTTCTTTCTTTCTTTCTCTTTCTTTCTTTATTTCTTTTCTTTCTTCCTCACTCCCTTCCTTCCTTCCTTCCTTCCTCCCCTCATCTCTTCCTTCCTCTCTTCCTCTCTTTCTCAGAATCACAGAATATGCCAAGTTGGAAAGGACCCATAAGGATCTTCAAGTCCAACTGCTAGCCCTGCACAGGACAATCCCCAAGAGTCACACCATGTGCCTGAGTATCATCCAAACACTTCTTGAACTCTGGCAGGCTTGGTGCTGTGACCATTTCCTTGGGGAGCCTGTTCCAGTGCCAAACCACCCTCTGGGTGAAGAACCTATTTCTAATATCCAACTTAAACCTCCCCTGCACAACCTCAGGCCATTCCCTTGGGCCCTGTCACTGGTCACCACAGAGAAGAGATAAGTGCCTCTCCCTTATCTTCCCCTCACCTCTTTCCTTCCTTTTTTTTTTTAGTAAGACTTTCTTAATTTTCTCATTCTATAACCCTGCCCTTGTAGATCTTGATCTAATCACTAAACATCCAGAAATAAAGAAGGATATTTTTCACTGAATTAGTATATATGAATATCAATGGTACGATTCCTAAAGACTAAGTAAACAGGAAAATATCTAAGTTAAAGACAATCTTTATCACATGGCCTATCCTAAAATGCTGGACTTTAGCTCCAAGTCACTGATGAAGAAACCAGAGGAAATGGAGGCATATTAATAATGTTTGTGCTATTTCTCAGCCCAGTGCTAGTATAGGCAACAGAAGATTTAGTCTGACATTTATGCAAATAGCTGTAAATAACTTCCAAGGCAATTTGCGGGTAAAAAACTTCACTCATGTAGTTTAGGAAAGAGATTTTTTTTTTATTGGAAGAAACTTTACATAATTGTAAAGAAGACTCTTCCGTTGTTCTCTTTGCAGGTGTTCTACATTTTCTGCTGTGTTTCCTTATTTTCTTCTTCATCCTTCTAAAGTTGTCCTGTAGCCGCTCATGCTACTGAAACCCTATTCAAGAGTGGAGCATAAGCCTTAGAAAGTCCTTGGCTATTTGCTACAAGCCTCCTTCAAGCTTTAACTTCAAGTGTGTCTGTCCATATAATCACGAAGTTGACAACTCATTTGGACAAATCTAAATAGTTTTACATTTGTTGTTTTTGATAGCAGTAGCACACCTGTTGGAGCAGCTCAGGCTAAGGACTATTATTTGTTGCTGTTGCAACTTCATCTTTGCTACAGATTCTTGAGGTTATCTGTGCAAGCCTCCATTTTCAGTGCTTTTTTTTTTTCCAGAGGCTGTTGGAAATACTCTCTGGTTTTTTTCCATTTGTTGAATTCAAGTGAGAATTCATGTGTTGTTATCCAAAGTACATATTCCAAACACATTTAGTGCTTCCATATGATTTTGGTAGAACTCATAGCTGACAAATACCATCTGACTTTTTCAGCTTGTGATAAAGTCTCTCCAGCAAAGGCCAGTAATTTAAAACAAACAATGCTACAGTAGATCATTATCTCCTGCAATGTCAGGTTGACCTGTTTTTGTGCTGTACATCTCTATTCCTGGAAACTGGTGAACTCAGCAACTTCTGTGCTGTATCTTTCATGTTACCTCTTTGTTAAGCTCTTCTGTGACTTGTAACAGCTTGCCCAGATAAAAAAATCATTGCTTTCTCTGAATGGTGTTGCTTCTTGATCCATGGGTTTCAAGAGTGCTTGTTTTGGTTTTGAATGCTTCATAAGTCATTGCATCTTGCATAATTTGTATCTTAATTTGATATGAATGTGGTTGTTCTGTTTGGAAAATTAAAAGAACAGAGGTTTGCATTATTCTGGGATTTTCTTGCTGTCTGGTAAATTTCATGTTCATTGTATATTTGCATTTTAGAAGGAAAAGGTTACTTATGAGAGCAGAGTAAGACACAAAGCACAACACCAGAGTCCCTTGGATTTGGGTCGATATGTTCCTCTGCCAGGCTTCCCTGCTGCTCATTCCATTCTTTGGTTGTCGTATCTACTTTGGCATTAATGTCACCCATCATGAAGTGTAAGTTGTGTTTTGGTATTCTGTCAATCACACTTTTGAGACAATTGCAGAATTTGTCCTAGTCACTGTGTTCCTCTGTCAGAAAACATCTCTGCATGATTGACGTCTTTAGGAACCTGGTTTGGGATCTGGCATATATGATGTGCTGGCTGATAGCTCCCCAACTAAGGAGTGATTTTTCCACAAAATCTGTTGTGGTGAATACTATCCAGTTTGCGTGTTCCTTGTCGCACAGATGGTTCAGCTTTTTGTGGGTTCAGAGACGGGTTTTTCAAGACCCAGTGGAGATGGATCATTACCAAGGATCATGACACAGGAGTAAAGAGGAGGACACCAATGCCCTTTGCAGGTGTTTGTAAGCTCATGGAGGGAGAGATACAAGAACCTTTCTCTGAAAATCAGCAGGACAAACCACAGTCCCTGCATATTCCCCTTTCTCCATGAGCACGAGCAGATAACCACATCTCAGTTTGCTGATCAGGTTGTCCAGTGTGATGTATTTCCTTGCTTTCTGAGACACTGCACTCCTGTAGAGCTCTCGAGGATGGTATGAACTCCTCATCTAGCACTACTGTTGTTAGAACTGCAAACTTTACCAATACAGAGGGATAAAAGAACCACACAGACCCTGAAAACATCATCATAGTATGGAAATAACATGAGGCTTGGCTTAGGAAATTGCGAGTGATTGCACTGTAGGTATAATAATAAGTCTCAATATGCAGGAGAAACTCTGAAAGTGGTAATACTGAAAAAACACCCACAGAGTGGAAGGCATTACTATGGCGCTGGGATAATCCTGAATACTATTTTGGACCGTCTACTTAGAGGTATCCTTTTTCCAAAAGAACTTCTGTGAGTCCTCCTGGAAAACTGAAGTTAATTTTGGCCAACCATCACTTAGCAAGGAAGATACTGCCAATTTGAAGGGAATTTGGAGAAGCAACAAAACTGATTAAAAGATTGGATGAACTGAGGCATAGACATAAATGTATAAACTACTGCTTGATTAAGCAATGACTAAGGTGACAGGCAGAGTGGAGGGAAATCAGGGAATGGCATAACATCAAAATATCCATCTATATGGATATTGACATTAAAGAGGAAGTGTTTCTTGTGGTTGCCACGCATTTTGTAATTAAAACTAGTGGGCTGACACCATAAAATAAACACTTAAAATGGCTATTGGAAAAAAATTTTGCTTTTGTTAGGCCGTGAAAAATTTCTTCTAAGGTAAGTAAAAGGACCGTTAAAACTGAAAAGTACCTCTCACTGGCGAAAATATGGATTGCATGATCTGTATACAGTCACAGGGAGACAGACTGGATGATCTTTGGCCTCTTTCTTCATGTTCATTTTGGATTCTGGTAGCAATACATCTTTAGTATTAGACTGATTTAGTTTCCTCTTGTCATTGTAGTAATCTTTAGCCTGCTTTGCTTTCTGAGTAGGAGTTCATGTAATATATTCATTATCAGTATAATATTCAGCTAATCGTCTTATGCATTGGGCTGTTTCTTCAGATTATAAAATGAAGAATGTCTTTCAAATGGTAAAAAAATTTATTTGGAAACCAGAAGTGGAAATAAATTATGCAGCTTTATGTTAGCTGTGAAGTATTTTTGGCTTTCCTTAGTTATATACTTCATACTTTTTAAATAAATATCACTCAAAAAAACCCCAAGAAAAGCTGTTTGTCTAAAAAGATAGACTGATTTATTCCAGAAGATATGGAAAACACATAAATACAATGTCCATTATAGTCTCTTCAGCTGGCAAGAACAAAAATTATACAGTCTTGGCATTATTTTTGACAATACTAATATAATTGACTAGGGGACAGGGTAATCTAACAGCAACAGCTTTGGTATGTTACAGTGAAGCCAGAAAAATTGGAGTAGTTAGTTAATATCCTCAGCCTAACCTGCATATAATCACATTAACTCCAGAACCTCTGTCACTCATGAGAGATGTCCAGGGAGAATTTGGTCGTGAGAAGATGAACAAGAGGGTGAGTGAGACTCTGGTCCTCAGCTCAGCAAAGCCAACTCAGCTTTGCTGAGCTGAGCTGACACCTCAGACTGGTGGTTTATATCTCCTGACTTTGAATGTTCCACAATAATCCTGCCTTTCCCCCATCCTGAAACACTATCTCCCTACTTTTTCTGAGCAAAAGCTGTGTTCAAAAATGCACTCTCAACACCTGCCAACAGCTGGATCAAATCCACTGGCTGATAATTAGCATGTTTTCTTGGGGACAGAGCAGCACTGGCTCTGTCTGCCAGTGCTGTGATATGCCTGCCAGCAGTCAGTGTTGTGGGAAGTTGTGAAAGCATCACAGCCACCACCACTCCTGCCCCACCATTTAGCAGGTACCCTGTGGTTTCTGAACTGAGGAGACTTATGATTTTCCTGAAAAATATATATTGTCCTAATGTAAGGGTTTGATGTCACTGTAGCTGGGAATAAGTACACCTAAAAGGAGAGAGAAAAATGCATGCTCTGTAGTTTGTGCAGTTCTCCTAGGTGCTACCTCTGACTCAAATCAAAGGATTTGAATAGAATTATCAATTTTTTAGAATAAAACATTTCTTTCCTCAAGTCTACCTCTTAGAAGTTATTTGTGGTGACTTGTTTCACATTAGTTTTGGCTAATGTGACTTGTTTCACATTAGTTTTGATGCTGATATCTGTTTGGTTTGCTATATTTCATTTTAAATGAAAAGGTATAAGGTCCTGTAGCCTGAGATCACTGTGAAGCGAGGGTCAGAAATACCTCTTTCCTGATTATCTTCCGAAACAACTTCAATCAGTCATGATTCCCATCTTTAAACTCACTCTCCAGCCTCTAGCTAACCAAAATGCTGGTGCTCATTTAAACTGGGCACCTCGTCTTGTTACTTTTCAGGATTTTTTAACATCATGTCAGAAGGGAGGAGAGGACATGTTTTAGTAAAGCTCACATCAATAAACAATATAAATTTTATCACTGGTTTGAATGAAATATAGTGATATTTTGTGTCTCAGCCATAATTGTTTTACCTGATCTTGTCTAATCATAAAGATCCACTATTGGAATGAGACCTGGAATATAAATATTTCTAATATAAGTGATATTAATTGGATTCTATACTGTGTATCAAAAATAAGGGACTGTTAATGTAATTAGAAGAATTTGTGCATTACTAAGGATGCCATTATATGTGTAAACTACATGCAGCATGTTTTTTTTAATGCTGTTTCCAAATTGACTTTAGGTGAAAGCACAGCTGGGTGTGGAGGAAGCAGGCATTTAAATATTCAGCTCCCACTTTTTGAAAATTGCACTGCAATTTGGAAAGTGCATTCTCTCTTGAGAAAATTAGGCCTTAAAGTCCTGCTGCAGATGACTGATGGTGCCAGCTCTCCATCAGTCTTCCATTCCTGTGATCACTGGTTAATTCTCCATTTAGATGGCATGACTAAGTTTCATATTGTCTGCTCACACAGGAGGGAAACGTACTGTCTGTTCTGTCTTTGTAGAGATATTAAGCAGAAAAAAAGTCTTTTGAATCAAAGACCTTTTCTTCCAAGATCACACTTGCAAATAAGGGCTTGAACCTCCACTCACTGATGTCAGTAGCAGGGCCAAAGGATCAAGTTATGAAAAATCTTGGGTCTTGAAAAACAACATACAGCGTGTGATGTTGGATTTTTTTCTGTTTTAAGAGAGGTACTGGCTACCTCGGCTATTGTCTTGTAATGTTCCCAGGTTAATTAACATTTGTTCGTAATAACAGAAGACAATTAAGGGATAGGGAATAGGGAAAAGTTGCAAACAGCCTGGTCAGCAGTAGCTGCACTTGAAATAGGTCAGCGCAAAGTTGAATAGCAACCTTGAAAAACAAAGGTGAGCTCAACTTGTTTCTGCAGAAGGTGACATCTACCCCAAAATGTTTTAGGTTCACCGCATCCCTGTCTAGATAATCTCAGTGCATGTCTTGTGTCAAAGTAACATGTTTATTTTAAGGAATGTTAGGTTCCTTTCCATTATCATTCATTATTTTTGAACCCCAGCAGGGTTTTGTGCTGGATAGATTCTCATGGAGCTACTCACATGATTTTTAGATGTATCTGATTGTCCAAGATACTAGATTATATTTATACTCACTTTAAGGCCACTTTAAGCTTGATAGAATGCTGCCTGCGAGGCCCAGTGGAAAACAGATTTAATAATTTCCCATATATTTTGGTTTTTTACTCCTTTTTTTTATTTCATGTAACTGACAAGTTCAGTGGCATTTGGGGAGCCTCATGTTCCTCTGTTTCTTTACTAGAGGGGAGTCATAATTTATTTTCCTTTGAAGGGAACCAGTATGAGGATTCTTATCGATAAAGATTTCTAAAATAAAGCTGGGTGACAAAGTTCATCTGAGGAGGGCTCTTTTATCGACAGAGAGCACCAAAATCTCAGTAAATAAATGCCTACTAACTGACTTACAGGGGGAAAAAAAACAAACCAAAAAAGACCCCACACAACAAAACAGAAACAAAAAACCCAGCCCTTTAATAAGTTGTATCATTAGCAATACAAAACCAGTCCTCGATGTTGTTGCTGAGCTTTTTTTCTTTTATTCCTCTCCTCTTTCATAGTTCTAATTCAACCTTTATTATTTTGCAAGATTTTGCCAGCAGAAAAAGCCTCCATACATCAAAGAGGGTGGTGAGTGGCTGGGACAAGATTCTGCCGAGGGACAGTATGGGATATTTGGCATTAGGAGGAAGTGCTGTGCACTTAGAGATGAACAGTTTTATTTTAATCCTTTCATCTACTTTAGCTCCTTTTTGTTTCAGCTGCCATAAATACTTGCTGTGGAGCCAATGTTCGGTACTGAAAGGATTTCTTTTTTTCTTGTGTTCCTCATTTCTGTTGAAACATGACACTCAAATTGGAGATAGGAGCAGAGATCAACAAACCCTGTCAGCTCTTGTCAACCCAGGTGTAACAGTGTGATCTTCTTAAATTGCTGCTAATCTGCCAAGGATCTCTTTATCTGCAGTCTCCATCATGCTGTTTGCTCACATTTGGTTAACACTTTAAATTTCCCTTTTGGAGGTGTCATGGTTTGCCATTTAGCAACTAAGAAGAACTGTGAGAGCAGCTTAAAGCACATGGATTTGGGAAGCTAGAAAAGCTGATTAGCTATTCAGGGAGAATAATCTTATTGAAAGTAGTAAGAGCTGTATAAAGAATGCTTTTCCCTTTCCTCATAACAATCTTCTAATTATGTTGTCAAGCTTGCTGTCGTGTTCTCCCCCTGTGCCATTAAGAAATGGTTTTCTAAGTTAAGAAAGAGATTTCCAGATCGTGATGATGTTTGCTGATTTTTTTTTTATTGTTTAAAGAATCTGTGTGTATTAAGCCAAACATTAAGAAAATGATTCATTCAGCATAATTATCTGAGATGAGGCTCTCAAGACTGTGGTGGTGGCAAGAGAGGCAAGAGGGTGCTTGGCATGCGGGGGTTACTCTTCCACATCAGTGCAGGGGATTTCACCTTGTGACTGGGATGTGAGTCTAGTAGGAACCTTTGTGACTAAAATATGGTCTCAAATCAACAGTTGCTCAAGAGGTCAGAAGCAGGGCCAACAGATATCTGCAGCTGTCGATTTCTGAGCAAAACCCAATGTTTCTTGGTGATGGATGAACAAGTCCAATTGTGGTCTAATCCACTCTTTTTTTTTTTTTTCTGTTGTCCATATTTTGGTGGAAAGAATAGGAGCCAAATTTTAAATATTTCCTTTCAGTTGAAAGCCTGGTAATTTAGTAGCACAGTATGGATCTATTCACTGATATCAGCATGTTGGTGGATATACAATACCATACAATTAAAATAAAATACATTAGTTGCCAAACAAAACCCAGACCTTCTCAAATGGTCTTCCTGTTTCTGATTAATTGTATAAATATCATTTATCTGATGCTTTTGCCTTCAATGTTTTCCTATCAGAAATGCATCCAGTTGACTAAACATGATATCAGCGTTCATTCATTTACTTTTGCTGCTGAGTCTCCAAATGACTGTTGAAGTTTATATTAATAGCTGGTAGGATTAGGAGACGTATCAAATTATTTAAACCATACCACATCTGAGAAAAAAGATCTGCAGAATAACCGCCTTTATCAAAAACACTAACTATGGTGTCAGTTCTGACTTAATGCATTGTGTTTTGTTATTGAGACACAGTGATTTGTTTTTCCCTTTCACAGTTAATGACTAGAGGTGTGTAGAAAGTGTTACTGAGCAAATACAGTGCACTAAGTTATTTCTTTAAAAGTATAATGGCATGCCATCATACATTTCAGTTTTCTGGATGTTTCATACAATCATATTTCTTCCTCTCCCATTTGCCGTTGTGTTACTCCATGTTATTCAGCAAAATTACTTTTGATTTCAACAGCAAGAGAAAAGAATTTGTCTAGAAAATTTTCAATATAAAAATGCTTGCTACCTGAATGAAAGTAATTCTTCTTGGCTGATGCAACTCACCAAAGTCTAACCATATCTTTGTTATAACAGAGCACCAGTGAAAACGTGGGTTTTTTAGAAAATCTCCTCATATTTATTACCATGTCATATGCAGATCCATTATTCTACTTAAGTATACAACTGGCCAATGGAAAATTTTTTTGAGTTGGCAGATCTGCATTTTCAGATGAAACCATAGTATTTTGCCCAATGAGACAGAATTCACTTTTCTTTCATACAGACACATGATATGTACTGTGTTAGCAGGGACAATATGTTTTAGTCTGTAACCATCCTCACCATGTTTTTTGATATGAGTTTGATAACAAAATTAACATTAATACTTTACACAGAATTTGCCTGTACAGAAAGCTAGATGTGCACTAAGGATCTGATGAGTAGGAAGAAGCTGATATGTATTTCATATATACATATATATATACACATATATAAGTGGATAGAGCTAAACTTTGCTCACACAAAGGATGTGTTTACAGTGGGAATCAATTTCTCCTAAGGGAGGTTTTCCTATTTTCAGTCTTCTCACACACTAGAATCACAATGGAAAACCTGCAAAAAAATATTGTTCTCAGACCCAATGTCATTCAAGAGAATATAAATGCTATGTAAGTTTTTTGGTCAGCTTTAGATTTGACAAGACCCTCAAGAAGCTAACTCTACCTCCTACTGTTCCAACATGTGACCTCCACACCTATGGGGGACATATTTTCTCTTCAGGGAATATTTTGTCAGACAGAGCAGATCTGTACGTAACCCAGTGTTCTCCCATAATCACATGACACTGACATCCATGCCTTGCTTTTCCTTTCAATGGTGAAAACCAGTATTCTTTCAAGAAAAAGCATTTCCATTACTTTACTTACCATATGAATGCCTAACTCAAGGAATTACATCAGGTTCCAAACTATTGTTTAAACCTTGGGAAATTCAGTGAAAGGAACATGCCACAGTCTGATGGTAAATGATAGCTGAAGGGTAGATAAACTGGGGAATACTGCAGATTGCCTGTGCATACAGTCTTTTGGCCATTCTGCTTGCTGTTTTGGATGGGAACAGTTGGGTGCAGTTTTAGTGTGAGAGGTGTACGTCAGCCTACGTAGAATTTGACGTTGGAGGGTATGGGAAGCTTCTTTGGAGCTGATAAACATATTGGCTGCCTTCCATTCAGGGTAAGAGAAATAATCATGTTCTTTCTAGGAGTTGTAACTAAGAGGTATCACATTTAGTTCTCATTCTTTTTCTAAACTTTCATGCAGTAAACACGCTGCCAGACTAGCACGTGCTTTCTGCTTCCTACTTCACCTTTCATTAGTTTCCACTGCTTCTCTCCTCAGTGCCACTTTTGAGAGCTCTTCCTGTAGAGGAATATACAAGCTTTTTCTGATCACTCTAATATTCTGATCATTCACAAGCTGTATAATTCTTGACCCAAAAGATATAATTAATTTTCATTATTCACAATTAATGCATGTCTCCAATGAATAATAGCTTTTATACGTAACTTCAGTCTCTCATGCTTATTGCACTCCAAGTCCCCAAGATACAGGAGGATGCAGTTTGTGATTTGAAGAGTTTGTTTTCTAATTCAATCCAAGATAGAGGTGAGCATGAAAGACAAAGAAAGAATAGTGGGCTTCTGCTCATTACATAGATTAGTAATGTCACAGCTTGATGATCATGAATAATTTCAAGTATCCCTTTTATAAATTAATAAATAGTGATTTCTGTATTACACAGTTGTTTCACCACTGGATTTTGGCTGATTTTTTTTAAGTATCACTTTCAGAAGTGGGTCTTGAAGACCAAAAGGACAGAGTGGAGAAGAAGAACAGAATTGTTACCATGTGCATGGAGTAACACAGATAAAGAGTGTAGAGTCTTCCTAAGAACTTGTCCTTGGACTACTTGCTTCAATTTACCTGGCAGAACAAAGACCAAGTTAATAGTCCAAAGTGCTGGAAGAGCGGAACAGGGAACTGGGGTACTGAAGAAGGGCTAGAAGGTTAAAAAAAGGACCGTTATGCATTTATTGCTGCACTCAAAACCTGTGTATATGAATGAAGTCCAGATAAAATGCCCGAAGGAGGGAGACTAGATGGGAGAAAGAATTTGGTTAATGACAAACCAGACTACTGCTAAAGGTTCATCTGAGGGCTTAGAACAGTGGTTGTCTGCAGATATATGCTTGTGGATAATGTTTCTATCAACCTTAGCTATAAGGAAGATTAATTTCAGCTGTCATCATCCAGAACTCAAGTGCCTAGTATAAACTCTGGAGACAGGCAGCAGTACTTTTCAGAATATTTATATCTTCTTGCAATTAGGTTGTAGCCATCATTAACAAAACTGAACAGTGCATCAAAAGAACCTTCTGTTTCTGCAGGATAAACTGCTTAAACATGCATGTACAAGTGATTACTTTCATTCTCATATTGCCTGTTTTCTTTCCATGATATGCAAAGAAATGTAAGGAAGTGTGCTGTGTGTCATATTCTAGGGTTTGGGATTTTTTTACTAGATAACACTATGTAGAGTTCACCTGAACGGTATTTATTTTATACAGAGCTGCAAAAAATCTCTTCCCATTTCTTATGGTTACAGTTAAAAAGAATCTAAGATCAATAACTTCACTGTTTTTTAAAGATAAAATACCTTGTGAAATAATTTGCAGCAAAAGCTGTGATTGCAGTTAGACAGACACATGATTATTAATAGTCCATGACAAACTAACTTCAGAAGAGGCCCCAAGAAGCATCGCAGTTGCTTCCACTAAAAAAAGAGTAATAATCTTGCAAATGACATATCTTCTCTTTGAAGACCCAACCATCTTGCATTGATTTTTCCTAAAGGTTACATCACTGTGAGAAATCAGTAGAACACCTCCCACTCAGCTGGTTGTTCCCACTGACCTGTTGTGCCCCGTGATACTCCAGGAGTCCAGTGCAACGATCACTGCCATGACCCTGGGTGCAGCTTCCTGTTCTAAAGGGTTGTTTAAAAATGGTAAGTCTTAGAAGAAACTAGAGGAGGAGGAAGGAAGGGGAGAGGTAGTCTTCATAGTGTCCAATAGGTCTGGTTTTACCAAATGAATGTGACACAAGGTAAAGTCTAAATGGAAACGTCAGAGGGTGGGAAAGTTTCTGTTCTTGTACTTAGGAAGGAAAGTTATAGGGCATTGCAGGGAGACAATGTACCAAACTGGAGCTTAATCTTTGTTCCTAATACATGCCAAAATGACTTCAAGCTTGCAGGACTCCAGCAGAGTTCACAAAGGAACTGGGGGTGGTCTGGCCTTTCCAGCTACTGTGCGCACCCTTGGAGCACTATCTTTCCTGATGTTTGCTTTTACTTTTTGTGTAGAAGAACAATGAAATACATATTTCAGCCTGAGAACCTTCATATTACTTACTGATGTTTTCTTTGCAGAATGTCCATATATCGTTTGCTTTCTTCTGTGCCTCATCTGTGTGGCTGGATCAATCTGTAACTACAAGTCAAAGTAGATACATTAGAGGGTACATAAATCCAAATAGGGTGATGAACTCAGCAGAGCAGATGAAATGTGTTCTGGGAGGTTATAGTCAGAAAAGCTTAGGAACCACTCACTACAGTATGTTTTCATATAGTGAAAGTGCATTATTAGGAGCATAGAGTTCTATCTTATATTCCCACTAGGAATACGGTCTTATTAATATGAAATTCATGAATGAATTGTAATTCATGAATGAATTACAAATTGTAAAAATTGTAAATTGTCCAAATACAGGACATGAAGGTCCTATATTTTCTAGTTGATGGGAAAAAAAAATCTCCATTTTTCTTAACATTCTAGTTCCACTGTCCAAAATTAGAGCTATAAACTCAAGTTTCCTTGCCTTCTTGTCAGGCGCCATGCCACCGGTGGTATTTGGCTACTAGGGTAGCATAAACTCCAGATTCAGAGTATCGGAGATGTAGAGGAGATGCAATGTAGGGTCTAGGTCATCTAAAAATGACAGTTACTTTTGTTCACTCAAAGGATTGTCTCAGCCCTTCTGACTTTATGTCCTGTGTGCAACAAAAGCTTAAACACCTTCTTCCCATGTAGACTTTTGCACTGCAGACACGCCCAGGTAGGTGTCTGATTGTGAAGCTGAATATCATGTATTAATTCCAGAAATTGTCTGCAGCCTTTCTTGTAGCACAGCTACTGCAGGTGGTTAATCTACTTGGGAGAAGTGAAGAATGTTTTGCCTAAGCCATTTCACCTATTGCTTCTTAGTACTGTCAAACAGAAAACAGATTTTCCTGATACCATGACATGATCTAGAGAAAGGAGTTATGACTATTTCAGCTTCATGAAAAATAAGCCTTCACACTTCGTTTTGGTCAGGTTTTCTAGCAGATGCACGATTAATTTTATTTTTCTACATAAACATGAACCAAAACAGAACTGGCTCACATTTCAAAGGAATGGTACATAATTCTTCAAGGCTTTTCTTCATCTCCAATTGAATTTTGCTACCCATCTGCAAGGCAGTGTCTACTATCATCATGTCTGTGTACAGCAGGAAAGGTTTTGGTGATTGAACTTTCTCACTAAGTGAAGTGTTGAACATTATGCAAGCACTGAAAAAAAGGAAGAGAAAACAATAAAAGCTGAATTAAGTTGGTGCATCCTAGGTCCTGCCATTCCAGTAGAATGTCTCCTAATTGCATCCCTGTACCAAACTAATGCATTCGTAACTTCCTAATGGCATAACAAGTATGCCTGCGGTGCGTGTTTATGTGCTCGTTTGTCATCTATCTTCACTAAACAATTATCCCCAAGATAATTCGGTGATAGGATCCATATAAAGTATCTATGCAGAGTTTTCCAGAGTCAAGATAATCTGTGTACTGAATTTCTCTTTGGAATGTCCTCTTGGTAATTGTATTCAGAAATATATTCTTTTATTCTTGGTCCTCAGTGTCTGTGGTTTGCTGTTCTTCCCTTGCTTCTTTGCGTAAGCAGCTGGCATTACCCTGGTTGGAGAGCCGCTAGTATTTGCTTTCCTCTGCTAGAAGTGGGAGAAATAAGGGGTCTGCATAATGTATTTTCAAGTATACTATTTAAAAGTCAGTTCAGGGTAAATGATCTATAAAAACACTTAAAGGACAATGAGAGAGAAATATTTTTTTTGCTCTTTCCCTCCCCAACATTTCTATAACCCATTAGTTAAACCTAAATTCTGTCCTTGCTCAAAGTCATGCCTGTTAATAAGAGTTTTCTTTCTCAGGTATTTTTTCACAGGCCCTTTGAGAGGAGCCTACAAACCCCACAACAAAGCAAATGGCTTTTTTCCCAGGAGAAAGGGTCACTCCTGGTGCTGAGAGTAAAAACCATCCTATGGAAAGGATGGGAAACACTAATCATGGTATGACATGTAGAAGAGGGGTATGAGAGGCAGACCTCACTTTGGACAAGGGCAAAGCAACAAGGAAGATATTTTTTAACATCAGGGTTTTGTTCCCTATGATCAATTCAGCCTAAAGAAATTGCTCCAAATCTAAGACCTAGGCACACGGAAAATGCTTAACTGCTAACACAGATCTTTCTACTCAGTGTCAAGATCTGTCAACACCTACAACAAGAAAACATGATAACGATTTGAAAAGCGTTCATAAGAATGGACTCCCTCCTTGCAGCTAGAGGGCTGGTTACATGCAATAGCAACATCTGGCAGCCAATGATACCACCTGATCTCAGATATCATGAAAATGTCTGAAATTTATAAACTTGATTTTAAAAAAATAATAGGAAATCAAATGAGTCTGCAGCTGATGTCAGTGAGCCCTGCACCGGCCTAACTTAAAGTTAAAACCCTCCTCCCCCCCAAAAAAAGGAAACTCTTTCTGAATTTTATTTCCTCATTCAAAAATCTATAGACTGAGAGCAGAAAGAAATTTTATGGTATTGGATTACCTGTTCATACTGGATGTGGCATCTTTCCTAGAAATAGGAACACAGCACATCTTGCACAAAGAGACCATTTTAAAGACTCCAGAGAGTAATGAGCTTGCTACCCACCTTGGTAAGCAGCTCCAGTATTTATTTAACTTTACTTCTAGGAAATTTTTTCCATTTAATTTTGTTCCAGTGTTTGTTATACATTTGTCTGAAGGACTGAACAGCTTTTCCCCGTAGAATATCTTTTCCATGTGTGATAATCTAAAGACAGTGTTCAAGTTGCTTCTCACTCCTTTTGCTAATAAAATAAAAATAAAGAGTAGATAGATGTTCACAAGTATGACATTACATGGATTTTTTCCCATCTTCTGAAATGGTTTTGTCCTTCCATTTTTTATATCTTTTGAGTGTTTCCCCATCCTTATAGAAGGGAGTATACCAAAACTGGACACAAGATTTTTATAGAAGTCTCATCAAGGCAAAAAAAAGTTCTAGAGTTTTATTTCATATTTCTAATCTCCCAAGGGCTGCATTGGCCACACCATTGTAAATAAAGCTCAGGGTTAAGCAGTTATTGATAGCAACACCCATCTCCTCTGAATTTTCCAAGTCAGGCTTCCACAGTATAGATAGATCTTGTAATGTTCATACATAGATATTCATTGATTTCCAAATGTTATATTTATTTCTAAATGTGTCCATTCCACATCAAGCACACGACAGTGGATTACACTTCACCCTCTGATCCACATTATGTACTAACTCGCTAATCTGTCACACATAACTAGAAAACATTGTTCAACTTTACCTAAAGTGACAGCAGTCATATTTGAGGTTTAGCGGTGCTGCAACAGTTAAAGAAGTGTGTGGTTATCTGTGAGTGAATACAGAGTAGAGGAAGGAGTGCTGCTACACACAAATGCTATTTACATTTTTTTGGACCAGGGAGGTATTTGTGAGCCTGAGTGAAAGAGAAAGCCACAAGCAGAAAAGTTTGGGACCTATTTACCTGTGTAACTGATTAAAATAATTTGATATTGTGAGACCAAGGACCAGTCCCTAGAAGCCCTGGCAGTAATGTTCATTGATGCTCTCTTATTAGCAACCACACTTTAAGACTTGTCACTGAACCAACTTTTAATCCATCCAACTTGCACCTGTAACCTAAGATTTTTAATCATGCAGTACTGTGTCAAATGCCTTGGAGAAATCCATGCAAACTATGTCAGCACAGTTGCCTTTATCAAGTAGACCTGTAATCTTGTCAAAGAAAGCTATCAGGTTTTTTCGACAAGACCTACTTTTCATGATACCATACTGTCTGGCATTAATTAGATTTTTAATCTCTAGGTCTGTGTTTGTAGAATCACAAATTAATTTTTCATGAAACAAGTGAATCTACTCTGTTATCCCAGGAAACTGATTAGACTGCTCTGAAATAGCCAGATTTCATTGCAGTTCTCCATTCTTTTGGGGTTCCCCAAATTTTAAGAACTTTGCTTTAAGTACTTGGAATTAGACAATCCTTCTGGTATCTTCTTCAATTCTTTTTTGGGACTTCTAGGTGAGTTTATAATTACGAATATGTCACCAGTACACAGCACAATTCAAAAAAAATCAAAAGAATGTCTTCACTATTTTTAACCAAAAAATATTAATGCATTCCAGCTGCATCATTCTGTGATAAAAGAAAGTTAAATGCCAAAGACAATAACTGAAGGGGGCATAATTTTTCCTAAATACATCTGGACATGTGTGAGTTCTTCCTTTAACACATTTCCCATGACAGACCAAGACATTAAAGAAGTGGTTACTTAAAGTTGACAACAATGAGAGAAAATTTTCTGTGATTTTCAGAGCAGATCAGCACTCATGAAGTCACCTATGTAATACTAATTCATCTTTCATTAACACTTTTCAGAAAACATTTGGACCAACAGCAGAAATTCAAGATGAGTGTAGAAGCGACGGAGAGGCAAAACCTGTGAAGAAATGTCAATAAAACTGGGCTGAAATTTGGTAGAAAGGATGACAGGGGAAGAAGGTAACAGCCTTCAAGTACATGAAACATCCCTGCTCAGCAAAAATACGAGCACCTGTTCTCCTTAGCTCTTAAACAAATTGTGAGAGTGGAGACTAAGGTTGAATGTACAGAAGACCTTCTAAAAAAAGGAGTAGCATAGCCTTGCAGCTGGTGGTCTGGAGACCATAGTGTCTTTCATTGGATGTTTTTCTGCCTTGGACCATGAAGTGAATGGATGATCACTTCAGGTGCCTTCCAATCCTGACAGTCTGTGTCACAGATGTCAAGAACAGGACTCGTCTGCCCAGGGCCTCTCATGAGACTGAAGGTGCAAAACACTTTCAGCAACTCTCCCTCCATTTATGAACTTCTTTCTCCTGTGCAGGTTTGTGGTGGGTTTTTTCCTACATATCCTTAAAAATAGGCAGTCTGGCATTTTCATCAACATAACATAGAATCATTTCTGTTGTTATGAGCAATGAGTTAAGAAGTGAGGTAAATACCTCTGTCACTGCAATTTGCCTCTATTTGTCAGCCTATATTAAATGTACACTTAGAAGTTATTTTATCATTTTTAAATTATCTTGGCATTTATTTTATTTACTGATAGCAAGAGTGTTACTGATTTTGTGTGGGCTGCATATAGTGGCAGGCAACAGCATAACAGAGCCTCTGCACAGCTGCTAATGCCTCTTCTTCACGGGGAGTGAGTGGGAAGAGTGAGGAAATGAGTGGAGATTTGGCTTCTTCCCTTTGGTGTGCCAGCTAACATAGCTGAATCATCACAGCAGGGAAAATGTATAATTGTATATCAGCAGCAGATGACTTCCCTTTGGAGCACAAGAACCATGCAATATACTTTTAGGTACTTCTCTGCAGAAAGCATGTCTAGATGGTACAGAACATACCACACACAGAGGTTCAACTTAGCCCATAGTGAGTTGGTTCAGGCATGAGATGTCAAGCAGACACATTAGCATGGTATCTTACCTTGGTTAATTTATCCCAAATGACTGGTATTTCTCAAGATCTATATTGTGCTACATTGAAATCTTAGTGAGACTCAGGCAAGGTTTAGATTTCTAAACTACAAATCTCTTCAAACCAGCACTGAGCTGATACCTGCAAATGTTCCTTAATGTTTGGCATTAAAATTGTGTTACATTTATCTTCTTATGTGTGCATTCATGTGTGTGTGTGTGTGTGTGTGTGTGTAGCAGGGCATCACTATGGACACCAAATACTTAAAGCCCTGTAATCTACCACCAAGGCATTTCTTTTCTTCTTGAAGCTGACTTCTGAGAGGTTCATGTCAGTCAGTAAGAGCTCTTTGAAATCACCTTCTGAAGCAAGTGCTGCATAAGGTTCAGAGGCAACTACATTCTATTTAATAACTTAGTAACACTGGATGCCTTGTGCTGAAGCAATATGACTTACTACTAAAGAGTGTGCCCTGAAAAAGAGATCTGTATACCCTAGGGGATGACATTTTGCCTAGGGGCTGGGTAGTCTCATATCATTGTCCTAAAAGAGTTCCAGGAGCTCGGGAGCCTACTCTTGGGAATTGCTTCATGTCATAGATTAGATATGTGTTTTTTATAAAATAATTTTAAAAATACTTGAAGCAAGATTAAAAGCCAGGTATATTCCCTTCTCATATGAGCTTGCTTAGCGGGCAGATTCCGTGCTCTTCCCAATGGGCCCATAAGAAATCCCTTTAGATTAATCCTGTGATCATCTTCCACCAGTGGTTTCTGCCCAGCTTTGGAGATTTTTCTTTCTTCTTGTTTTAAAGGTTCTGTTGTATTTTTGTCATCTTGATTGTTGCAAAAAGGCTATGACAATGTTTAAATAGTTAGCCCGGTAGCTACAACTGCCTTCTTTTCATACTTCTCCTTCCAATGTGTAGGGACAATTCCTGGACACTAAATCATATAGGTCGAAGGAATAGCACAAAACTGATAACTAAACACTGTGCTGTAACATGCAAGGGATAAGAATGACCACACCATTTTTTCAACATTGCCTGATTTTTAATTCTTACCTTTGTAAATTTAACAGTAATTCATGGAACTATAGCAAATAAACATCCAGATGTGCCCTGCTTTAGGATCCCATCAGCACATACCCAATCTGAGTGATTCATCCTGTTGAATTTTATATATCTGAGTACCTTGCTAAGACGATATTGACATCCTTAAAATGGCTTCAGATATTTATCCTGTAAGTCTGATGGGATTCTTTCCGTTACATCTGGAAATCAAAAATCTCACTGTTAGTTTATTAGTTAACGAACAATTTAAGCTCTAGTATTATGGAAACTGCCAAAGCAAAAAGACATGGCATCTTTTTTGCTGTGTTTCATTATCAGAGAAATGTAACATTTTTCATTTCTGAGCTTAACAGTTCTTTCAAAGCTCCTTCAAAGTCATAAATCCATAATCAAAACATTTTTATTTATATGTGAAATTCAATTAATTTTTAAAGAAAATACCTGGTTGGATGCATGTAAACACACTGGTTAAGCTGTTTATCTTCATTTTTTCCACTTCAGTGATTGTGACTGTGTAGAATAAACTGTAAAAACTGCACCAAAGCACATTTTCTCTTTTTTATTGCCTGTCAAATTATTGCTGTGACACCCATAGTTGGTAGTGAAACATTGTGAACCACTGTTAGAAATGAAACACAGAACTTGAGTTGCTCATTGAGTTTAGGTAATGCACCATAAAACATTGCGTGAAAACATTAATTTTGTCAATATATATTAGTAGACAGAAACAGCGTTTACCAATGAGAAGCTGAAGACGGTTTTAAACAGTTTATTTGTCTGAAGGCTCTTTTAAGCTCTACTTAATCACTTTATATTTGAGGTTGCATTAGAGATGAGTGGTCTAGGTGCTGAAGGAGCAGAAGCTGCAATTTGACCTATGTGTCAGTCAGTCCTGGGGAGTTGTTATACCTGACAAATGCTGATATTTTCACAGTGAGCGACGCATGCATCATGTCTTTGACATCGAGCCATCAGTTACGGTGTCAGTATTGTTACGCCAACCATAAGTTTTCTTGTTTTTATCTTTACCACATTGCTTTGATTCCTTTGTATTTGACATACATACAACACACAGAAAATTTGTAGGTTGTCACTTCAGACTTGCTGGTGCTTCTCTTAGTAGTCTAAACACTGCACCTGACATTGGCTCCTTCCTCACAGACCTGCCCTGACTTTGGGTATCTTACTAAAGATGATCTTCACACTATTGTTACAGTGTGGCTTTAGGAGCTCTACAGATAAGAGCTAGTTTTATTTAATTTATCTGAACTGTATAAAGAGAATCATAAAACCCAGTATCGTCAACCTTTAATAATACTACCATTGAAACCTTTCATTATCTTAATATCAGTGTATTCAAGGAGAGGTTCTTTGTATCTGTCCTTTTTCTTGAGATGCCTGATTCTCAGTGTTAAGTAATGATTGTTGGTTAAGACCAGCAGAGGGGAGACCATTATTTCTTGGATACCAAAACAGTTGATTTAAGCACATAATAATAAACTTTGTAAAGTGGCAAACATTGTGGCTCATAAATTTTTTCATTATCTTTTCTCAGTTTTTCCAAGTAAAGTTTATTTTCTATGTGGCTTTTTACACTATTTTTGTGGCTCTAAATGCTGGGGTCCTCTTGATTGCTGAGACCAACTTTTGTTACATGTTTCATTCTCTGTCCTATCACTCTCCAGGGGAAGAATTGTGACTGTGGTAGGTTTGGCTTTGCAAGCAGACTAGGAAGGGACAACCAAACCCTATGCACTACAGGAAGGCATGTAATGTAGATTCAACCTAGAAGATTGCCCCAGGACACTTACTCAACAGACCATAAGACACTGCCTTATCACAAAAAATAGGAAATCCTTTCCAGCTAGATTCTCACTCCCGCTGCCTAAGCATCAAGGCTGTTTCTCTTCATTGACTTACAGGAGGATAGGGGCAAGAAGCCCCAGAGAGCAGACAGTATGAATCTTCCACTGTTCTCTTAAACTCCAATGCCATAACAGTCATGATAACAAAGCACATCAGGAAAGCTAAGTGTCAGTAGTACAGAAATAGAACCTGTAGCATAAATGATCAGAAGACAAAAAAGCTATACCTTGCCATTGGAAAAGAAAGGTAATGCACTCAGGATAGTCAATATCCTATGCTACATACTGTCAGTTATCCAGACATCCCAGGAAGTGGATCACATCTCAGGAGGAAACAAAAACGTTGATAAACCTTACTATTCCTGTTAGGAGAAAATGTTCCTTCTGGACTACAAAAGTGGTGACCAGTTGTGTAAGCTTATGAGTAAAACATGACAGATGACCATGGAGAGCTTCTCATGGAGTATCATGATGACTTAATCTATACCAGCTCATGCTGTGAGCATTCTCCAGTTCTTCTTACAGACCTAATCCTGGAGAAAGACCTGGGAGGATACTGTTCTCCTGTTCTCTGTATCCTGATTTCTACACAAGGGAAACATTGACCAGCAATCCAGATATGAATAGAGCAAATATGTCCTACAGAGGTGTTAGTCTGGATAAGTGGGAGACTAGGACCTCTAAACATGTCATGGCATACATCAAAACTTAAGTCCAGGTACAGTCCAAGACCAACTGCTCAACCTCCAGCACCACCACCCACTCAGAGTTTGTGTTTAGGTGTTTAGGCCTACCTACAGACCTCAAAGAAAATCAATCCTTCGGCTTCCCCACCACCACTGAAAAGCAGTCCATCCTGGGAGAAGAACTTCTCCATGGTTTTTGTTCATAGACAGCCAGAAGTGTAAAGATAATGTTCACTTATCAGCAAATCAATAGCAACTAAATCTCTTTTCAGTTTTCCCCGGAAAATCAAGAACTTCAAATACCACAATGCATGAAACCTCTGTATTTTTTAGGTATTTTATAGTCACTGATATGTCACAATTTTAATCAGAAAAGATGACAACCTAATATAACAGCATTATTCTTTTAATCTAAATCAGACTGAATAAGTAGTATTTTTAAATGAGTTTTGCATATAAACATATGATTTGGTTTCTTTGGCTTTGTAAATCACATTCTCAAAAGTTTTTTGCTAACTCTGTCTTCAGTATTTTCATTTCATATTAAAGCTATGGGAATGAGCTAGATCTTTTATCTAATCATAACAAACATCTTGTAATGCAAAAATGAACACAGATGAACCAAAGTGTATGTGCTCCAACACCTGGCAAAATTATTCATTAATTCAACAGCCACATTTAAAAGCAACAGTTCAAAGGCCCGTGAATGGTAGAATAACGTGTTCAAAACTGAAGTGCTCTTCAGCAGCAGCAGTGTCAGAGTTTAGAGAAAGAATCATTTCCTGTGAGATGGAGGGCTTGGGGGAGTGAGATAGCGGTTAGGAGGATCTCTACTTCGTAAACTTGTTTCTTTAGCCTCTGGCAAGGGCAACAGAGATTAAATGACATGCATTTTAAGAAGAGAATTTTCCACACTAAAGTGTCTCTATAAAGAAAACTTCCTTGGGTTATGTACCTTCTTTGCCCCTGTGAGTTAATCACCAGGGGGAAAGTGACTCATGAAGTAAACAGAAAACACAGAAAGGAAAAGAAAGATTAGGACTTCAGTGCAATACTTTTTTGTATATTAAAAGATGAGTAATATGTCAATTAGCTTCTGTCAGCGGAAAATTGTGACATGTGCTAGTCACATAGATCTATTTACAGAGTTCTTGTGTTTGTTTGTAGCAGATGAAATGTACCATGTGCAAGAAACTGTCCAAAACTGGACTTACTGCACCTCAAATGACTTCATCCTTGAGATGCATTTTTGCCTAAGACTGATTTCTACTTGCAAGGTCTATATAGAGATTTTAAGAGTATGTTCAGTTCTATGTGGAAGCCAATAAGTCACGAGCTTTGATCTTTTGGATGTTTTACTTAGGGAATTTGTATGAACTCCAGGGCATAACAAGGCAAAGACTTGGACTTGTGCCATCCTTAGCACAATCCCAAAGACCTATAACTATCTGCACCATGGAAGAACCACACTTAATCATAAATAGCCATATTTGTTATGACCACTAAATGCTCAAGACTGCCTCATAGGATGAAACATCAAATCCATGACAGACCAGCCAGTGCTAGACCCTATTTATAAATCCATGCTGCTGCATACAACAGGGTGTTATTGGATATGTAATCTACTGACCTGCAGATGTTCTAAACCTTGAAATGCAGATGCACATTGTAAGATGTGGAGCTTGTGATGCATGGAGCAGGCCATCTACCCATGTCCACCAAAGAGTTTAAAGAGACCCTCCATACCTGTTCAGTTACAAACTTTTTGCTCTTGATATGAGCAAATGTGTTTTTTCAGGGAACCTGTTTCTGTGTAGGAGTGCTACAGACCTGAGCTTCAGCAGCTGGTATCTCTTTCATAACAATTTATTTTTCTCCTGCATAATTATACCATCATAAGACACCTAATGCAATACTTGCTGAAGTCCACTGGCATCCTTCAGTGGAATTAAAATCTTCCATTGACTGCAGCGGACACTGGATCAAACCGCAGGTGAGGTAGTCTTTCCAGAGTTCAGAAATTATTTTTTCTTTATCTCACAATTTTCTTTCTGTTGGTGATGGTGTATTTCTCATACGATAAATCACTGGAACATGGACTCTCATTTACATCTTAAGACACTATCTCCAGAGGATGGAAGCAATTATTCCATAGCACCTTTCACCTTCTTCACTCTATGTAATTTTAAATGCATCCATCCATTAAGTGATTTTAAATTGATCTTCTCCCTTAAATCCCCAATCTTTCCTCTCAAGGTTATTCAATTATATGTGTAGTATTGGGTAGCGTTCCATTAAAGGGCTTCATGTTTTTTATCCAGTAATACATGTAAGCCTTGGGTGAAGGAGAGGCAGATGATGGTGTCCTGCTTTTATTTAGAGACCTATTTTTGCTGCAGTAAATTGTACGGACAGAAAATTCAGGTCTTAGAAAAAATTCTTTTATTTTACTTATTATTATTATTTGAACAGTTCTTTTATCCACAAAGTAATATGTAAAAGGTGTAATTTGCTTTATAAAGATACTTTCTCCATACTTAAAAAAGAGAAGTTCATTCAAAGCTAAATTTCTAGAAAGGTGGGGGTTTTTAAGTAAATTTGTGCATTTCTAAGTAGCATTAAACAGGAGACCTGCATCAAATGTGCTGAACTCCTGCAAATCCCTACTGATCTCAGGAGGAACAACAACTACTGAAGAACCACAAAACTTTGAAGGCGCATTTCTACACACACTACTTTGAAAACATGATCCCTCATTTTAGTTTTCTACTGTCCAGCAAGGAAAGAGTTCTAGGTATGGAAATGTATACACTTTCCTAAACACTTTCCCTGTTTTTTAACTAAGTCAGAGCAAGATCAACTTACTATGCTAACATAGTGCTAAGATATTAAAATAATATGCTGGAATCAAAATAGATACCTTATGAACCATATCTGCAGACAGGTGAAAGGGAAATCATATTCAGATATGCAGGAAGGAAAATTTCTGTCATCACTGTTTTCCCATGAATTTCCCACATGATATCAGTGGCTGACAGTAAATAGAAGCAGTTAATATCAAGTCCTCTCATTGCCTTAAAATGGAACTGCAGATGATGTGACATTTGACACTGTGACTTGTTCCAGATATCTATCACATTGTTACATGTTGATTCTCTGCACGAAAAAATGTAACAAGAAATCTAATGTGGGAGCAGGGCCCACAGATTGCAAGAGCTCACCTTATGACACTTGCTGATCTAGGAATACAAACACTGTGTCAGGCTGAGAAGCATGTCACCCACACGTCCCATTATCAGTGACATAATGAAAGAAGACAAAAGCTACTGTAGAAGATGACAAGTGGATAGAGTGTCCAAGCTTGTACCTCTTTCGATTTGGATCACAAGTACTTTTCAATGCTCCATCGTGTTACAGGTGGTTAAACTAAGTGAACAGCTCTTCTCTTACCCATGATTATTGTCTAATGATAGTTTCTAAGTGAGCATCATCCTTAGTCTCAGTGGATTTTTTTACTGAGTCACGTCACTGACTTCCAGTTAATTTATTCTGATTAAATGGGAACTGCATTTGGATCTGCTGTCTAGATAATATGTATTCAGCTATTCAATCCTCAGTAGCCCTGGGGTTTATGACTAAATAACCAAAGAGACTGTAGCCTTGGTCGGTGGTGAACTAGACATTTCACAGAATCATAGAATTGCAGCACTTCCTGGGTTGGAAGAGACCTTAAAGATCAGCTAGTTTCAAACACCCTGCTGTAGGCAGGGATATCTTCCACTAGATCAGGTTGCTCAAAGCCTCATCCAACCTGGCCTTGAACACTTCCAGGGATGGGGCATCCACAGCTTCTCTGGGCAACCTGTTCCAGGGCCTCACCACTCTCGCAGTTAATAATTTATTCCTAATATCTGGTCTAAAACTACTCTATTTCAGTTTGAAGCCATTCACCCTTGTCCTGTCACTAAGGGTGCTTATAAATAGTCTCTCTCCATCTCTCTTGTAGGCTCTCTTCAGGTACTGGGACACCGTGATTAGATCACCCTGAAGCTTTCTCTTTTCCAGGCTGAACAATCCCAATTCTCTCAGCCTTTTCTTGTAAGAGGGGTGCTCCATCCCTCTGAACAACTGGCCTCCTCTGGACTTGCTCCACCAGGTCAATGTCCTTCCTGTGTTGAGAGCCCCAGAGGTGGATATAGTACCCCACATGGAGTCTCACTTGAGCAGAGTAAATGGGCAGGATCACTCACTCGGCCTGCTGGTCACACTTTTTATGATGCAGTCCAGGATATGTCTGGCTTTCTGGGCTGTGAGTTCACATCGTCAGCTCATGTTCAGTCTCTCATCCACCAGCATCCCCAAGTCCTTGGAAGGACTATTCTCAATGTGTTTATCCCCCAGCCTGTACTGATCCAGGTTTAGGTACTTTTGGGGTTTGTCCCACAATCAGTGAACAAACAAATGGTTTTTTAACATGCTGATTTCCTCCCTATCAGTTGTTTGTCTTTTTACCTATGGCTGACAACAGAGACAGCAGATGGGAACATAGTATTTCATGATATTCCAGGCAACACTTTGGCATCCTAATGCAAGCTCGCCTTCAATAGAAGGAGGATCTAAATTAGCATACCATGAACCAAGTGTTTGGAAGTTGGACATCACCTTATACCAAGCAAAGAGAAAATCACCATTTCAATTACCTGCAGCTATATCTGTTTTGATTAGTATGTCATATCCTATATCCCACTGCAAGGACATTTTCAAAATGTGCCTTCTATGAATAAATCCCATAATCCTATTGGAATTTCCACAAGACAGTCACAGAATCACAGAATCACAGAATCACAGAATAGTTTGGATTAGAAGGAACCTTAAAGATCACCTACTCTGACCCCCTAACCATGGGTAGGACCACCTTCCACTAGACGAGGTTGCTCAAAGCTTCATCCATCCTGGCCTTCAACACTTCCAGGAATGGGGCATCCACAACTTCCCTGGGAAACCTCTTACAGTATCTCACCACCCTTCCAGTTGATGTTTTAATTGTTATAGGAAATAGATTCTTAGTACTGCTAGTTTACATTATCTGACATTCTCTTCCTGAGAATGTCTTTTTGAGTGTAAAGCTTGGGCAATCTCCGTTGAACCTCAGCTGATATGTAAGTAATGCAAGTTATCAAAAGCTTATCAAAGATTCATTGAATCAGTGAGAAGTATCTCTCATACAAACCAAGGTTAGGTTTCCCAGTAGCCAGTCATCATCCACAGCAGTCTCTACCTAAGATAATCACATGGTCACTATCTATGTGCCTGCTTCTCAAGTCATAATGGTAGTATATTCGTATAGTGTTTCCATTTTTTTTTTCTTTTGGCCCTTTCTTGCAGCTGCTGGTTAGTAGCATTTTCCTCTCATTTTATTCTATGCAACCTCTTTGCACTGAATCCCAGATGCATGTGAAATGGCCACAAAAGAACTATCTGGGTTAAATGAGTACTAAACAGGTTTAAAATTAGTGCTTATTGTTTGGAAGCAGATGCAAGCTCCAAACAAATGCAAAACATCGATGCAAATGCAAAAGGGAGAGCAATTTGAAAATCAGATTCTAAGTACTTGATTCTATAGGTTGTTTTTTCTAGTAGTAATACCCAGAACAGTTCTGTTAATGTAATGGAAGCACACTGAATAACTACTCTACCAGCATTTGTGTCTGCAAAGTTCATGAATCAGCAAAATAACTCAGGTTGCCTACTATTCTCATTTGAATGAACTGTTAACTCTACAAAGCTACTCTTCCATAAGCTAGTAAACACTGCTATACATCTCTACATTACATTCTACAGAAATTATTATTAGTTTACAGTTACTCTTGCTGTTTGTCTGTCTTTACCTTTTACACCGTTTCCTTGAAGGCTAGTTGTATCCACAATGATGTTCCTGAAGATCTATGGTGCTGAGTTTTATCCATCCATACTACGTGCAAATTGGTGACAGCATATGAGGAAAATGTCTATGTTACATTTCTTCAAGTATACCATTAATAAAACTCTTATCTTCTTCTGAATTTTCATTCTTTATCCTGCTGTGCAACTTGAAGCAAAACCAGGCAGTATATTTGTGATAGCATTTCAGGCAATGTCATGGGGGGAGTTTGCTTTAGGCATAAGCAGAGCAACAGATTCCTAGCATGGCACAGGAATGACAGTGATAAAATCATGGTCTACAGTGACCAGGGTTGGTGGGGAATGCTGCTTACAGGCACACACAGAATGAGACTCACTGCCCAGGCAGAGGGTCAATGGCTGCTTGCATAAGGGACAGAACTACTGACTCAGTCTCAGTTCCCCAAATTTGGAAAAGTGATGCCCTGAAATCTGGGGTTTTTTCATACCTCAGATGCATTTGATTTGGTTTGGTCCTTGTGAAGCCTTGAACTGGCTCTAAGAATTGATGAACAATGAGCTCTGAAAGCATTGTGGTGCACACAGGGTAGGGCCCATCCAGAGTATCACCTTTAGAAACTCAAGTTCCCTCTGCAAAGAATAGATGAAATGTAAACTTCCCCAAGCAAGCTTCACTGCCAGTATGGTCCATCTGTGACTCAGTAGATTCTCCTCTGGACCCTCTGTGTCATATACTTTCTCTACACAAAGCAGTTACAAGATTATTCTGCATAAACAAATAAACAGCTTTCAGGTAGCATCAGACTGCCAGCATTGTTCACTGGAGCACCTCAACAAAAAAGTTAGGTTCTGCAGGACTGTGTGATCATCTATCCTGAACATTTTTTAAAGACCTACTCTTAAAAATGACTTACAGTTGTCATTTGGATGAAGTATAGTGCAGAGAGAGAAATTAATTTTCTATAATCTTCTATTAAGTGCACCAAAAATCTGTCATTGCATGCCAATTAAAATAGCAGTGATTTTGATGTAGATACTCAACCACTGAAATCAGAACAGGGACAACAGTTAGTTTCAGAAATAGTTCTGAACGTACCTTAGGCATAACGGTTTTTAGGAAGGGTTTTGATTTAATGAGAAAAAGAATAGAAAAATCACTGAAATGGCCATTATTCTTCAAAGTATTGTTGCCAGCAGCTTTTTATGGCTTACAGTTAACAGTAGATGCTCACTGGGATTCGTTTTCATTGCAAGTCACATTCACTTCTCCACATTATCCATGTCACCGCTCCCTTTTTTTACCAATTTTGCCTCTGTTGCCTGCTTTTTGGATCTCTTTCAAATTGGATGGCAATTATTATATTTTGTACCATTTTAATTGTTTACAATTTTCTAAATATTACTTTTTCATATGCATCTTCTTTTTCTATACTTGTAAATATCAGAAATGTGAATAGATGTGGAAGGAAAAAGATGTAGACCATATTTTTCTTTAAAATATATGTCTAGAACTTGAATAAAATAAATATATTTGACAGGATGACTTATACTTACTTTAAAAGCACAGAGGTTGGTCTTACATGCTGTAATAGCATTGCAGAGTAGAGAGCTACAACTTGGTCATTGAAGCCCCATAAAGAATAAAGATTCCTAGTTAGTGCTGGCAGTGCCCTGGTTTCAAGAATGAGGAAATGTCCCTTCCCCGGCTTTTGGAAGTGTTTGTGGGCACCTGACCTTAGTGGAGCTCTCTCAACCTGTCCCAGTAGATCACCATAAATCAGTTTTTCATTACCTTCCTTGTATTTTTTGAAAGAGACACCTAAAACTTTTGGCACACCTCTCTCTCTCATCACCTAACCCTTGAACTCTGCAGCAAGATTTACCATAGGTCTGTCTACCAGGAGACTGCAGCTGTGATTCCTCCCCACTTATTATTGCCTCCATCCCTGGTCTGTGCTTCAGTCACTGGGCAGGCCAGAGGCAATCATACACAGACATATTTCTCCAGACATGGAGTCACTACTGTCATGCAGGTGAAGTAAAGGCAGATTCCAATATTAAACCTCTATCAAGAACTGCAGGACAGTCCTGGAGACACTCAGATCATGACAGTGAGAAGCAGTGCCACTGAGAAGAGGTACAGACCAAGAGCATCAATAATTAGGATCTTTATTGCAATCCATGTAGTTGCATGAATTTTTACTACCCGACTGCTGACTGTTGGTCATAAACATCTGTGTTGGTTTATAGGGTAGTTCTAAGCATTCTATATAAAATTATTTTTTTCCAGATTTTATTATTTCTATGCAGGCATAAGATTCCAGGAATGTATCTGTGACTAGTTTATATCTGGTTGTAGAAGAGCTCAACACTGTCCGACCATAAGCCAGGAGAATAATTTACAGACTATTTTCCATCACCATACACAACTACAAAACAAACTTTTATAAAATAGTTCAACCTTCTGGTTCTTGGAAAATAGGAGTCTCCTGTTCTAGCTGAAATCTTAAAATCTTGGATTTGTGCTCACCACTTATTCCAAGGTAAAAAACAAAAGCACACTTTTTCTAGATTCAAACCATTCCTGCTAAAGAGAAGGTAGGCTGTAACACTTTACAAGTTGCTTCAGAGGATAGTAGTGGGAGCCATCTTTCAAATCAGCAATTCCTCAGAGCTCACTAGAGCACACTGTTTGCACATGTGAACAAACTGAATTGTTTCTGCATTGAGAAGAACAGCTTCAGTCACGACTTCCAAAGCATACTTACTGACAACAGCTTTCTAGCCTGTGTAACTTCTACCAAGTCTAAGGTTCACAGAGATGTTCCTCCACATTCTGACCACCCCCAGCATGGACAAATGAATATCCAGAAATATTGCAGTGTTTCTCTTTTTATAAAGAATAATACAAACCCTTCCCTCTCAAAATCCTTTACTATATCACTGAGAAATACAGATATGATAGATATATTGTATGTATTATATATACATGGAGAGAGAAAAAGTGAGGTACTTTCTACAGCTTATTCCTACCTACAATGAAAAACAAATACAAATAAAAGAATCAGAAAAAAAAGTAAAGGAATAGTTACTGTTTAAAAATACAGTGATATTATTATAAAATGAAACTTGCATCATAGTTTGAGACAAAAAACTTCTGGTAGGGACAAAACCTACACCCATATCTAGAGACAACAGAAAAAGAAGAAAAAGAACTGTTAATGAGCAAGATCTTAATGCCGTGTATTGCAGGTGTACAAGTAGCTTTCCCATTATCACCAAAAGACTACGATTTCAGATTTCTCTCTATTCAGATGAGTGTGTTAATTAAGTAGCATTAACTAACAAAACTACAGAGGAAAGAAGTGTAAGATAAGTAAATTAAAATAGTACCCATTCAGACATTATCATGTAAAAAATGGAAAATTAGAATTTTTTACTTGGATAACTGGAGAAGGTCACAGATGTGATTTCCTTCTTTCATTTTTAGCACTACAAAATACAAAAAATGGAGTATAAAATTAAAAAGAAAATCACTAAGATATCACCACTAACCAAGACTCTGGCATGTGCTGTAGGCATGTGTCTTGGGACTCATCAGATAACCGGATTTGGAAAGTGGAGCAAGGGGAACAGACAATTGTAGAAAATACAAGAGGCAACAAGAGATATTCTGACAGAAGGCAAGGAAAATAATGGTCATGAAGGAAATGTGTAGGCACTTACAGAGGTGCCACAGAGCCTGTGGAATCTCCACCCTTGGAGATACTCATTATGCTGCTAGACAAGCCCCTGAGCAACCAGCTCTAACTATGAAGTGGCCCTGCTTTGAACTCAGGGCTGAGCAGATGGCCTCCAGAATTCATTGTCAATCTGAATTACCGTTATGATTCTCTGAAATGCTATGAAGAGGGATTTTAGGTCCTTTTTCACATATGTGAAATAAATCCGTCCCACATGGCGTAAAAATAAAACAGCAGTACTATATTTGTTTGTATTTCTTAGGTATTCAAAACACACAAGAAGCTCATATATCCATCACACAAGAAATATTTACCTCAGAAATCACAGAATCACAGAATACGCGGAGTTGGAAGGCACCAACAAGGATCTTCGAGTACAACCCTTAGACCTGCACAGGACTATCCCCAAGAGTCACACCATGTGGCTGAGAGTATCATCCAAACACTACTTGAACTCTGTCAGGTTTGGTGGTGTGACCTCTGCCCCAGGGACCCTGTTCCAGTGCCAAACCACCCTCTGGGTGAAGAACCTTTTTCTGATATCCAACCCAAACCTCCCCTGATATTCCCTCAGGTCCTGTCACTGCTTGCTGCAGAGAAGAGATCAGTGTCTGTTGCAGTCTGTAGTAGAGAAAAAGGCAGGTGAGAAGTATTGGAAGAGGACTAGGTTATAGCATAATATCCAAGCAGGGAAGATCACTCCACATAATGAGAGTACAGTATGACAGCATGGTTATTAGCACTGCTCATCCATGTGAAAAGGATGGGACACAAAACTCAATGACAGTACATTTATTATCTCTCACAGGTCTTAAAAAGTAAATACTGCTATTTGCTCTGTTTGCTGGCTGGAATGATCTCCTTTAGGACATAAATATACCACAGTTAAGGAAAACTGAAAAAACACTACAGAAGCAAAAACATACATTGGAGTGCTGCATGGTTTAGTGATCAGCATTTAGCATTGGACTCAGTGGTACAGGATTCAAAACACTGAGAATAAACTGGAATTTGCCATATTTCTACAGCATAAGATAACCATTTAAGAGAATAATCATACATTAAATTTCTTCATTTACTTTCCTCCCGAGTTTCAATCATGCATCATTTCATGTGTGAACTCTGTTTCTGAAGGCACTAATTTAATTGAAAGCACTGAAAGAGGACTTTGTTCATGTTGTGAATACAAGTTTATAGGGTGCAAGCTGGATTCAAAATACCCATACTCAAATCTATTGCACATCACAGAAGCATTACATTTATGTACATATACAAGGATAGTTTGAGGGGAAGGCAGATAATAACTCACTACCTTAGTAATTTGGGCATTGATCCAGAAAGGACTGTGGAATCCGTCTAATGCCTTAGTGAGCTGAGGTTTTATATGTAAAGTGGAAACATATCATCAGAAGAGGATGGGACACAACAACCCTCAACTCAGTGCCTGGATCCTGCCACAGTTGGAGTGGGTTCAAACTCCAGCAGGCAGAGAAGATAATGGAGTGATCTCCTCTCATATTTGGTAATCATTTGGTCCTTGTCATTGAGTTGATTATTATTTGTAGGGAAGGCAAAAGATAGGAAAATGTCAAGTTGCTGCAGACACTTGATTTCAGAAGAAGATTCTCAACAAAGACTTAGGGAGCCCTTCTTTGCAACACTGAGCCTTCTTCAGAACTGCCTGCTTTTCATTTTCCAGCTTAGGCAGCTTCTTGGACAATTCCCCTACTTCTGCAATGCCAGCCTCTGGCTAAAAAAAAGTATACATTGAAGGACACCAAATGAAAGCAAATATACTGCTGGAACAAAAAATATTTTTTGCAAAGAGCAGAGTCACGAATGATTCTCCATTTTTCCATTTAACAATTTTTTCTTGAAAACTTCTGAGCAGATGAGGTCCTTCTGCTGGTCTGTGTAAGACACTTGCACCCTCGTCCCACTGCTGCAGTAGCTTGTCTATCTTGAGGAACAGTGCTGGGCAGAAGTGCATCTGCTGGTCTCAGCAATCAACACTAACATACCCTTGTCTTTTCACAGATTCTAACACAGAACTGAAGGGGAGAACACAAATGCTCTCTAAACAGAAATATTTTCTTCAAGCAGTGCTTCTCCTCATTTATGACAGTGAAAAGACAGACTAAAAGAATAATTCTAAGAATGCTAACTACAGGTCAATCAGGAAGCCTAGCCTATGTATATCTCTGAACACTGGCAGACAGTGAAAGTGGATTCTTTTAAAGGTTCTGATATCAAGGAACTATTAAAAAAAAAGCCCAAAACATTAAAAGACCCAGGGTATGGCATGAAAGGTGTTTTCATAACTAATAATTCTAATGCATTTATCCAAATATCTTCCCCTTAAACATGATGTTATTCTCCACATAAAGTTTGTGTGGTCACGCAGTCAAGCCAGTCTTGAAATCAAGACGTGTTTTGTATCATCCAAAAAATGTTAATCAGTCTAAGATCTCTGAATCACTGGATATGCTATGTTTGACTTCTTTATTCATAGCAAATACAAGAACACTGGAATGTATTAAAATACCTAAACAGCCCATTTTCTCTGCTTCTGTCACTACTCACAGGCTCTTCACTTAAATAGGGAACTAATGAAAGCTGCAAAGCAGAAGAGATTGCTATTTAAATAATCATACACTAGTGCTTGTACCGTACCTGCTGCTGCAGTTTTGGACAGGACTGGATTATCTGCTTTGGACAGAACGTTAACTCATGCTGACCTTTACTTAGATTGAAAACTGAGATTGAAATTTTTTTTTAAAAAAATTATATTTATTCACGTTTAATTCTAACTAATTTCACACTGTATGGTAAGAGTGAGCAGATGTAGAATCAGCAACAGTAACCACTAAAGTGTATTACAATTGAATAACAGAAAGTACAGGTAACTAAGCAAAAGAGGAACTAAAAAGGAAAGTTTGAAAAAAAAAACAAGTTTAGATGGTAGGCTTTGAGATTGTTATTCTATCCAGGACATGTCCTTTGGAGAAAGGAATTCAAACAAAATTGAAGTCCATAGCACAAATTATAAGAGGTTAAAATAAGTATAGGAATTAGGAAAGCTAAGTGGGAATATGAGAAGCAGGTATGGAAAGACATAGACACAAAATCATGCATTATGTAAATAACTGTGGAACAGGATGGTTTTGAGAGACTCGGTGGTTCTCTACTAGTCTCTGAGGAAGTAAAAGGAGCAATAAATGGAGAGGAAGTCACCACATTTGTTAAAAGTTCTTTTTACTTCAAGCTTGTCAGGGAAAATGTCTGTTCTCCTCATGATATGAAGGAAAGGTAGTGTTAGAAATTAAAGCTTTGGCGTTTTTATTTAAGAGTTTTTATAACAAAATACTTCAAGTAGTCTTGAACAACCAAACAAAATACTTCAAGTAGTCTTGAACCACCAAAGAACCAAGACTTGATTCATGAGGACATTAGTGGTTTTAATCGCTGCCTCATCATCACTCTCAGGAAAAAGTAATCCACACCTCAGACCCTTGCAGCTTTGATCCAGAGGCTCAAGACCCTGGGTATTGTGCAAGAAAACTTCATGGTCCTGAGCATGCTGAGGTCCTCAGTGGTTCACCATGTTTTTTGTGAGAAAGCTGTTCCCTGATCATCCCTCAGACCCTTCGCTGCTTCTTCTAAATATGACACCTTGCACAAGTCCCAGAGAGACTTTCAGGCACTATGGGCCAAAAGGATTCTGGTTAGACTATTAAGGAATTGTCTCTGTTCTTCTAACATATCAAGGAGAGGTTCTATTTTTGTACTATCTGTTTGACTGACACTAGGATGAGCTTTCAGCCCATGAGAGAGACATCATGAGATTTTTTTAAGACAACAGTAGTTCAGAAAACCATGTAGACTAAAGGACACCTACTCAGTATCAGACTCATCTGCTGAACCATCTCACGGCTGATCATAGATTTTAGCAATGAAATCTGGCACATCCAATTCAGGTTAGACTATACAACTTCCTTCTGCTCCCTGTATTTCCAATTTAATTCATTTTAATATGAATTCAAACAGGAAAACAAAAAAGCTATTCTTATGGAATAAACAAATTTCTTGGTCTATGTAAGTTTGGCTCTAGGAAGGGCTGGGCAAAGTTCTCTGGTCCCTTGCCATAAGTGGGAGAGGAGAGTGCTGAGTTAGCCCCGGAGGGTCTGAGCCCACCGCGGAGTCAGCTCCTCCCACAGCATAACAAAAGTTGGATAAAACCTTTTTTATTTTCTTAACAGGCACTCTGGTGGAGTTTCCTTCCTCTTAGCTTTAAGGAGATGATGGTTACAGTTTATTACTTCTCTGTCAGAGAGAGGGAGGAAACATTCAGTGCTTGGTATTGTTTTCGCTGGGTCATCTCATCTATGCCATCAGCATGTCTCCTTATTATTATGAGGCTGGTCACTTGGGGATCCTTTCTGAGGTGACTCTGGCAGCAGAGTCTCTCCTTCAGTTCAAGTATTTCACCCCTCCATCTTCGTCATTAGACAAAAAGCCTATGCTTGCTTCATCAGTGAAATGGAAATAAGAGTTGTCTGCCCATAGTGTGAACGGATTCCTTTGGCTGGAAATGTATGTAAATCTGATGTCCTGTTTTTTCAGCAGTGTATTGTTTTACCATTTTAAGATGCTGGAATACTTTTAAGAGTTATATCATCTTTTTATATTCCTCATTTTAGTGAAGTGTTCTGAAATTTCCAGTATTGAAATTAAATTAATTGCAGAGCAAGACTGTGAAGTAAACTGATACAGATGCTTGTCTGACTGTATTACAGAAATAAAGATTAGTAAAGGTTCATGTATGTAAAAAAAGAAATTCACTCTCCAGTCTGAAAAATTCCAGCAACCTACGAGAGCATGTAACAGTGAACGACGATGACAGTTTGATTTTTTTCACCCATTTTCCCTCTATCAAAATTTGCGCTTATGTGCAGGAATTAGTTTCCTATGTTTTCATCACTGATGCTGCTTCTTCTACACTCTGGTGATAGTTTAAAGCTTCTGTAGTATGGAAATCCTTGTTTCCTCTCATCAGTTGACAGCATCATGAAGTAATCTATGAATTGGCATTGCAAGCAAATCAAATACCGCCAGGACCTGTTCTGATTCTGTGGAAACAAACTGCCAGCTTTTGATTTCTCGGTTGTCAGCTTTGACAATCGTATTTACCAAGAAAGCTCCTTTCCCTGAACTTCTCATGGCCATTGGTTTCTGGGGATATCAGATCTCCTACCTGACGATTCAGGAAGATCTTTACTTTTAGAAGTGTGGTTTTGAGTGGAAAATCAGTGCTTTTTTGGGGATGTGCTGCTGAAATTGCCAAGGTGGGGACCAGATAAAATAGGGGGCACAGCCTAAAAGCTACACTAAAAAAATTTGTTACAGAAAGAAGGTTGAACTTCCATTCTAGTAAACAAGTAAATCAATAAATAATAATAATAATGCTCACAAGGTTATAAATGGGCTTCAAAGTAAACACTCCATTAAGATGAATGGTAAAGTTTGCACTCCTTTTAGAACTATTGATTCAATCTGGATGCCTGTAGATTCATGAAAATAGCACTTCAGCATCGACATTTTAGAAGGTTTTCTTTCTACCAAGAAGTGCTATCATTCAAAAAAAACAAAAGTTTAAAATGGTACAAAGCAACTGTCAGAAGCTGCTTCACATATTTTCAGCTTTATGGTATTAAATAATGAGGATTTTTTTTCCAGTAGTAAGATTCTGCAACTTTAGCAACAGCAAAAGAACTGGAAAAAAACTAAATCAACTTGGAAGAAAAAATATGGTTCTATTTAAAAGTACAATCTTACTCTCTGAGAGGCCACCATGTCAGTGGTTTTGAGAACATTCTGTTGATAGCAGACATTCATACCTTAATTTTTATGCATATAACCCTTTCCTTATTATTGTTACTTGTGGAATAGTAGAATCCATTGATCATAAGAGATATCCCTTAAAACCAGTTTGGTTTTTTAAAAAAAATTTAGTCTTGTGTCCCAAAAACTTATAAAAAAGTTTGGGGTATTAGAATCCGGAAAGAAAGTTCTAGAAGAGCCACTTTTTCTTAATCAGTCAGGCAAATGATTCAGACACAACCTAAAGCCAGGTAAGATGAATACAGCCAGTGCATTCTGTCCCTGCCTGAATGAACGTCAGCCAGTTACAAATTCCTCCTTGGTCATCCACACTTCCAGCATTCAAATATATCACTGATAGGCTACAGATAGTAAATTCCAAAACCACAACTTTTTTCAGAGCATGAGCTTCAGGAGTTGATGGAACCTCCTTTTGGCACATTCCTTTTGACAGTTGCAGTCCTTCATGGAGACAAATTCTGAAGTGACAAGATATACTATTCAGTCAATGTTTTCCATAGGTGGTAGACAATCACTTCTTCTATTTTGGACACAGTGGCATACTGTTTACCATCTAGATTGCATACAGGTGCACAGAGAGGGTCTTCAAAGAACCAGAATGTCTTTTCTTAACTTTGAAAAACTTTGAGATTGTCCATCAGCAAGATATGACTGATGCCAACTTTTTATATAATGAAATCCAGCCAGATATCCCTTGAACCCAACAATAAGAAGAAATTATAACAAACTGGATGTATGACAGACCACCTTCAGACATATCCTGCTGGTTGTTGGAGTAGCAAAGCCTGATGGGGAAGTCTGGCATTCACACTGAATTAAATAAACTTATGCAATCACTGGAATATTTTGTAATGTCTCATGTACTCAGATGGTTGCCAGAAGCACACTACTCTCAGGTCTCTTTAACTGGATGTTATGGTTTAATGGCAGCTGGCAGCTAAGTACCATGCGGACACTCACTCCGCCCACCCCTCTGTGGAATGGACAGAATTGGAAAAGAGAGGTGAAACCATGGATTGAGATAAGAACAGTTTAATTATTTAAATAAAGTAAAATATAATGATGATGGTAATTATAATTATGATGATGATAATCATAATAATAATAGGAATTAGAATTAGTACTAGTATGGAGAGATGAATAACACCCAAGAAACACAAGTAACGCACAATACAACTGCTGATCACCCACTGACCGATGCCCAGCCACCCCTGAGCAGCAACTGGCCCCTTCCAGACAATCCTCCCCCACTTATCATGGTATTCTATACTATAAAATATCCCTTTGGCTAGTTCAGATCAGCTATCCTGGCCAAGCTCCCTCTAGTCTTTTTGTGCAGCTCCTGAGTGACAGAGCATGGGAAACTGAACAGTCCTTGGCTTAGGGTAAGCACTACTTTACAACAACCAAAATATAAGCATGTTATCAACATTATTCTCATGCTAAATTGGTGAGAGCTATTCTCTAGCTCTCACTGTACCAGCTACTAAGAAGAAAAGTAACTCTATCCCAGCTGGAACTAGGACACTGGATCTTAGTGTCTTCCTATGAACTGCATCAGTCTTAATTTATTCTTGGTACCTCTTTCATGATTTTACATGTAGCTTTGTCTCCTGCTAGAAAGAATATACACCACGTCTAGCATTACCAGCATTCTCACACAATGTACATGACTTGTATAAAAGAGAGACCATCTCTTGATGACCTGTGCTTTTGTTTATAATTGTCAGTATTATTCTTCTATATGTGATTGAAAGAAAGAAATCTAGTTTGAGGTTCAAGATATAGAGAATTGAATACAATATGGTCTTATGTCAGCTTTCTTTCTGATAATTCACAGAACACTTGAGCAGCACTCCCAGTTGGTTGGTGGTTGGAACTGATCTATTACCATAGTTTCAATTTAGCCATTAATTGTTTTTAAATGTGGTATCTTGTTGTCCCTTCCATGTTAAAATTTTTCTTTGAAAAATATATTGCAATACTTCTCTTTTTTGTAAATTACACTGCAAATTTTATTTTAAAGCCAATAATGTTTGGGTTTGGGTTGTTTCAAAACAGGTTAAGACATAAATTAAAAACAGTTTATAATTTTAACATTTTAGTCAGTCATTCACTTTATATTTCCTCAATTTATTTGCAAGTAAACTAATCACACCTAAAAAGACATGTCTTTCATTTGCAAGTTTAATTGTGTCACAGAAGTACACGTGTGTGGATTCAGCCAGATGAAAGAATCTCATCACTGCATCTCGCTTTGATCTGGTCTAGAACTGAAGCAGAAGAGAACAATGGTTTTAACTCCTTACATGGACCATCTCACTGGCAATATACTGGAGGACATTCTGGTAGTATTCATTGAATTATACCATGCTGTATTTCAACATTTATCCAGAACCTTATATTCTGCCTATCGCATGTGGTTCATGAGCCCCAAGTGTGTGACCCCAGGGTTTCTGTTATCTGTGGATGTTATTATTACACGGGAATAATTTCACTTATTCCACTGACTTCTGGTGACACAGATGCAAAATATCACCATTATCATAAAAGCAAATGCCTTCCTATGTAAAAATAGCACTTGGAACTTAACTCAGCAAAAGGAGACGTGCTCCCTCAGAGTTTGCCTTTTTAATTTACAATCCAAATCTCCATTTCTGTCCTAAAAAGTTCTCTTTAAAAGATTACACTGGCTGGCTTTACAAAACAGAGCAGTTTATGCCTGTCTGTCTGGCAAAGGTAGTTAGAGGAACTGCTAGAGAACTGGGCAAGCAGACCCTAGGCATGGAGCTCTCTGGGACTGAGAAATTTCCACTATCTAATTGAAAGTTTGGCAGATCTTCCTAGTGGAAAAAAAAGGAAGAAGGTATCCTTCCCCTAGGAAACCTGCTTGCAGTTTTCTCAACTTTTAGTTATTTTTTAAAGTATGATGATAAGGAAGGCATTATGGGGATCATGTAGGTGTAGACACTGTGTTCCACTAATGGAACTTCAAGGATGTTGTTTTGCATCTTGCCTAAGAGGCCAAATACATCAATTTTATAATATACTCAACCTGTAAAAGCATTTGTCCTTAAAACTCCAGTCTCCTCACAAAGACAGGTCTCCTGTTAATGGAATCAATTAGTGAAGTTCCACATACTAGCAAATGAGAGCAAACAAAGCCAAACCAAATCCTTTTTTGCTTTAGATTTATTATTTTTTTTGAAACCTGTTGGTTTTTGCCTTGTAGGCCCATCCCCCCCTTACTTGCTGCTTGTTTCACTGCCATTAAGTCTAAATTAATGATGTGTTTGGCAGTCAGACAACTGATCCAATTGGCTGCAATGTCACAGTTTGAAAATGCTCATCAGTCCTGCAGCCCACTCATTTTTTATGACTGACATGAGCACAGCCATTGAACAGTGTGCATGCTCCTGCTCTCCCCACACACTCAGCACACAAGCAACAACATTTACATTAATTTGGTGAATATGCAGTCATTCTCACTGAGTATGGGCAGTTTCATTGTGGAGGAGTGGGGAGGGAACCATTGCTGGATGAAAAGTGACTCTGCAGCTGACTCTGGGAGCCCAGCCTAGGGCTCCTGAAATAAGGGAGGATACATTTTTTAGAGGAGGAGCTCTCCTAAGTGGGCAAGCTAGCATTATTGTATTTCTAACTACTTGGCTGCAGCAAGAAAGCACAAAAAACAAAGCTATTCATATCTGTCTCTCTAGCACAGACTAGATAAAAGTATTTGCATGCCTTGTAGTGCTAAAATGGTCACTCCTCTCTCTTCCACCATCAAGGTTATTAATGACAGTATCCAACAGTACAAAAACCAGGATAGACTTCTGTGTAAATCCATATAATTGTGCCTTCCATTTTGACAGTGAAACATCACTTGTTAGTCTCTAAGTACACCTTTCAAACTCATTTTATACATGTCCATTAATGTCTTTGTTTATAGGGGATTTTTTGTTTGCTTGCTTATATAAATGTCATGTGAGACACTGTCAGTTTTACAGAGATATGGAAAGATAACGTCTGTTGTTTCTCCTCAGTGAGCAAGGTCTGTTACCCACTTTGAGAAAGAAATTTTGCTTGTTTCACGTTATTTGTTCTTGATAAATCAATGGTGACCATTCCTCATCTCCTTATTTCTCAGGTACTTAGAAATATTTTATTTGATTGCTCATTTCTTTTAGAAATTGAAGTTACTCAGGTGGTCTGTAATTTCTCAATATAATTTCTTTTAAAACTAAAAACCATAGCTGTCCAGAGACAATTTCTTGGCAATTCATTCACCCTTCCCAAGTTTTCAAAGATAACTGTGAACAGCCATATGATTCATCTGTCAGTTCTTTAAGTATGCTCAGAAGAAATTCATTAGGTTTAGCTGATTGAAAAGCTCTCATTTATGTTCCTTCTCTTTACAAGGCTGAGATCCTGCTTACTCTTTTGCAACTGGAATTAGCTGACTACTTGGCACCTCAAAACTGATCTCTTTAATGAAGTGTAATGTAGAAAAATTTATTTCAGTGTATTTCCTAGAAGAAATCTCTAATACTTAAGTGCTGGTGTCATAGGCATTACAGCTAAAACCATTTTCCCCTAGGAGAAGTGGAAAAAATCTTGGGGAAAGAACAAATTAATATTTTGGCCTTAAAATTATTTATTCTTTATTCTACACTGATTTTTTCCTTAAACTTTCAGTGGGGATACAAATTTGCAGAAGTATTTTCAAGAATATTGAATTCTTATTAGTCTCATCATGTCCCTCTGGGTAATAGGTAAAAAAATTTCTTTTCCCCAGCCAAGAAAAAGTTAACAATTAAAGAACTCTCAGTACAATTCTTATCTATATATCGATAGGATGATGTCTAATCAATCATTTTAAGCACAGAACTGTGCTATCCTCTGAACCAGTAAGTCCAAAGGTATTCAATAACACTACAAGAATGTAGAAGATTAAAGACAATGAGCATTTTTCTCTGAAGCATCTACTGTTGGTTTCTTTTATATGTATAATTGATTAGCTCCTCCAATATAACAATTCCTTCTACATTGTTCGCAACAACATCTGATCGAATATTATTTGCTTCAGGACTGTAGCTATACCAACCATGTCATGATGAGACTGAAAATTCTCTGACAACTGGTTCACAAGACAAGGAAAAGGCTGAGAATAGCAAATGAGACCACCCATACTTCACACTCCAGTTTGAGAGCTCTGCAACAACAAAGCTTACTTCCTTACTTTAAACCTTTCACTGTCACTCAGTTTTGCTATGCAAATCAGGGCTTATAGAGGACAAGCAGAAACTAATATGAGAATAAAATGCATTAGTTCTAAGACAATCTTTACTGCTTTACATGTCTGCTCTTTTAGAATGTATGTCAAATTACAATTATGCATGTGAACCAATGTCTGAGTTTAATGTCTGAAAGGTTTTTTAGTTGCAAAAAAAGTCATCAAACTTCTGATTAACATAAAAGATGTGCTTTACAAGCCTCTGGCAGAAATATTTTAGCCTTCTTTTAAAAAATAATTATTTTGTTCATTCCAGATTTTGTCAATATCTATATCTAATTTTTTTCTGTAACTAATTGTGCTTTTCAAAATAGGCATATTTTATAAAGTCAGGGAACTTACTTGAAGTAGGTTTTCCTGGATAAGCAACTGATGAGAACGGAAGTGGAAAAGACCCGGCAACTATTGAAAAAGGTTACATGAAAAGCGCAACAGCAGAACATGCCACTGTGGAAGGTAGTAGGAAGAAGAGCAAGATGAAAATATAGAGTACTTTAAAAATCAAAAGACAAGTAGGAAAAGCAAGATATGACTATGGGTATTGCAGAGCAGTTTTTGTATTTCGCTGTACCAATGACTTACACTAGGCCACCCAATGTACCATTGTGACAAATTAGGAACACGTCAGCTATGGAGGCAGTAACCTCTACCAGTGGGAAGGTAATGAAGAGTAAGGGGCTCTTTCAAACACTCTGGTAAAATAAACTAGAACACTTCCATCTATATCCATAGGATGTGTATAATGAGGCAGTGTAAGCAAGGAGGACAAAATCAGAAGTGTTAAAGTGCAAAATTAATTAACACCAATAAGGACGTGCATTTGAAATCAGACAAAGACTAAAAAAACTATAGGTTCATCATTTAATGGGGGAGGACAGCAAATAACAGGCATAAAGAAAGCCGAATCTCCCCATTTTACTTCAGTCTTCATGAAAAGATTAACTGAGAGTAAGTGTTACTGCAACTCATTTAAAAGAGAACAATATGAAGGCCAGAAGACAGAACAGTTAGGCTCAGTAGCATTCAGTTATTCCAAATGTATTTAAGTTAGTTCCTGATGAAATTCACCAACTGAGCACTTGGAGAATCACCCAAAGCAATCCCTGTGGCATTAGAACTACCTTTGAAAAGTTCAGGAGAGGAGGGAAAGAATTCAAAAGACTGCAGAGAAGTCAGCTTAGTATCTATCATTAAAAAGGGGGAATAGGACCATAGCCTAATTCAGTGTCAGAAGCAATATTAGTCAAAGAATTAAATAATCAATGTATAAGCATCCTTAGCATATTAAGGTGATTAAAACTACCAACACGAATTTTTCAGGAGTAAGTCATGTCAAATCAATCTACTCTCTCCTTTCAGAAGGACAGCTGCTCTGGTAATCAAAAAAGACACAGTAATACCTGTACTATACCTGTACTTTGAAATGTTTTTTTGAGTTTGTTTTGCATAGCTTGGTATATACAAATTGCAGAAATATAGCCTAAATAAAATCCCCATAAAATGGATTCAAAACTGGCTGAAAATGCATTTAAACCATAAATGCCCCAAATGCATTATCAGTGTAGGTATAATTCAAGAAAGATTCTGCACTGAATTGTCCTAGATCCAGTTTGGTTCAATGTGTTCATGAATTATTTGGGTGACAGAGTAGACAATACGTTTAAGACATTTGTGATGACATAACATTAAGCACACAAGGGAAGGCAGTATCAGAAATCTAATTGATCTTGATACATTGGATGTCAAATTTCAATAAAGACAAATGGAGAGCACTACATTGAAAAAAAAAAGACAGCAGATATGCAATTACAAAATGAAAAACTGAAGAGGCATCAATCCACCAGAAAGGGACCTGCCATTGCAGCAGTCTGCTGTGTGAATATAAGTTGTGACACTCCTGGAGAAAAAGAAATTGAGGCAAATTTAATTCTGGATAAAACTCAGAGTGTCACAGGTTAGAAACACAACATGCTGATTTTGCTCCACTTCCACTCACATCCACTTGCACATCGATGCTCCATTTGCTTTGCATCAAGAACAAGTTAAGGGGAAACCAGCAGACAAAGCTACAGAAATGAAAATCCAAGCTAAGGAGACACAGAAATCCTTCAACATGTAAAAGCAGAGAATGCTCTATGATGGGTAAACAGAGGAGGTTGTGGTGCTGAAGGCAACTGAATGGCTGTGGGCTACTTGCAGTGCTGTGCCAGAGTCCTAGAAAGCCAGGTTGCAAGCTACTGTTGCTGCTGGGGAGGAAGAAGAATTCCCAGAGGAAAGAGTCACACTCTAGGTTTGGGACAGAAGCAGCAATGTCCATTTTCTACATTTTTACACTAGCAAGTACAGACTGAATTTAGTCTTTCTCCCTAAAAGCTGACTGCCATCTTTCAATATTGCCTACATTGTTGAGAGGCCTTGAGCTGTGCTGTAGAAGGCATGTATAGAAAGCATGGGAATCAGTTCTTGATGTCCACCAAGGGAAGGACAACCATAATTTACTAACTTTACAGCAGCATAGTTTTAACATAGATATTAGGGGCAAAGTCTTACAGAGAAATCATTGCTCAGAACATTACAGAACCTCCTTTGCTGCAAAGATTAAAAGCTGTTAGGAAAAATATACATTAGCATTTACAAGCAGGTACATTTGTTGTCTCCCTATGAAGGAAGACAAAAAAGTGACTCACTGAGGGGTCTTTCCATCATCACACATTTCACTACCTGTTCAGGTTTTCCCGGGAAAAAATGTGAAAGCAGCATATTGTATTCTTTGCTGATTTAACTTTCAGAGCCTCTCTTCACAGCCCTGGGACAAATGACTGGTAAGATAAGCTTCAGCATCATTTTTGCTAGGATTATATGGTGTGCGACATCAGCCCACAGAAATTGTTTCTGGCTTCGCTCTCTGGCATCAGCGAACAAGTGCTAAGTCATACATCTGTTTGGGAATGCAATCACATTATTATCTCCTGACAGAGAACATAATCAACTAATTTTAGCCCTGATATAAACGGATAACCATTTATTATAAACGGATAACCATTCTCAGTTACACTCTGAAGAAGCCTTCTTGTCTCCATTACTGCTGTATATGTAAATTAAACTCCTCAATTCATGTGCTCCAAATTAGTTAAAATAATTTAAAGGAGATGGAGTTAACTGCTTAGAAGTTATTTCTCGATAACTAAGCTATTAGTAATCATTCCTAGGGTACTTTATAATCAATGCTGGATTGTTTCTCAGTGAATATGCACATCACCTTGCTGTTACTTCAGTGGAGTAATGCTGGGTTAAACCAGCTGAGGATTTGGCCCACAGTATCTCAAGGGTACTTCCTTTTAATTTAGTAATAATTACACCCTATGCTAATAGAGTAGGTCTTTTGACTTTGAATTAATGAAATAATACCAACCTGACCCTCAGAATCAATTTATTCAGCAAAGAGGAAAATTATTACTTCACAAACAGGAAGTAATCTCAATTTATTATAATAAATTTCATTTTGTGTATAAAAGGAGAAAGAAAAAAAAAGGACCGAGGAGATGAACACGTAAGAGGATAACTTTTAATATGATTTTCTATGGTTCTAATCTCCCTAGTATCTCATAACCCCAACCAAAAGTGTAAACCATGGGAGCATACATATGTGCACACACATACAAACAGATTAAATGGATCCGATTTCATCACCTACTAAAGGCCTCACAGGCTTATAACAAATGCTACAGAGGGAGGATGAGAAGCCCTATGTTCTGTCATCCACTGGAAGGTTAGATTAATAATAACCTGGGAATGTACGTCTTCCATCCTCACAGTGAACTAGTAAGGAGATTGAACACGAGGTCTCAGAATGAGAACCTAAAGAAAGAGGTGATGGTAGGTCTTCTAAATTTCTCAAAAAAAAAAAAAAATGTTTCACTCTCCTGTGCCTCATTTTTCTGGAAGAAAACTGCCTGGAAGAGCAAGCAGAGAAAAATAGCCTTTATTGCTCATTTTCTTACACTGAGCTAATTCTACAGTCACACAATTATACCCACATAACCTTACAGTTTCACAGAAAAGGAATCAGGTCCTGCCAAAACCAAAGGATGCTACTGGAGTCTTATTCATTATACACTTTATCAAGAAGGAGAGTTACTGGGGATGGATTTTTAAATTTTTGATCAAATAAAATAATTGTTTCATATAGTAAGTTATATCTCCCATGGCAGGGGGTTTGAAATTAGATGACCAAGGTCCTCTTCCAACCCAAGCCATTCTATGATTTCATGATCCTAAAAGCATCAGTTTTGCATGCAATGGAGACTTACTCATCTATGGTGAAATAAGGTCCTTTATCCAGATTCTCAAAGAACGTAGTGGTAATCCAGCTCTGTGAACTCAACGGATTTCACAAATTGTAAAGATACAGAATCATGCCAGGTCATTTTATTGCTGTGTGTTGCTTTTCTTCTGAGGCAGTGAACTTTGTGTTCTTTCCTACACAATGGCTGCATGAACACTGCACCCTTCCTCCTTCCTCCCTTCCCTCCATTCCACTCAGCTCTAGGTACTAAGGGCACTTACCTAAAGGGTCTCTGAGAAGAGACAGAAGTCTCTCAAACTGTGGCAGTATCTGCCATGAGGCTTTTAATTTTACAGAAGAATCTGCCTCTACTCTAAAAATTACTTGAGCTCTTGACAGATAGACCATCCTAGACGGTTTATCCTGACTTCCTGCAGATTATCCTGACTTTTCAAACCCCCTCCATACTGCAGCTGGGACTTCAACTGGGAATCTGTGCAACCGAAATTTAAACACTGTCACTAGCTTATCCTGGGACTTGGCTCTTCTCCTGTCAAATATCAAAATCTCTCTGCAAATCATGAGAACGCTTGAACTGCTGTGGAAAATAAAATAAAACTTCATAATAGAAAATGTTAGACACACTAAATACATAGCTTGCCAAAATTCTTCTTACTTTATAAATTAAACTTAAATAGTTTCTTCTCAATCTAGTTAAGGCACAAATCTTTTCTTGTGCTGCTGTACATCAGAGGTAGCTTACAGAGCATTACAGAAGTTCCAGAATTAAATTGGTGTGAATGATAAGGGAGTTGACTGTTCAAGTGAGTATTTCAAGCCTTACACTCTTATTCTGGAACAATCTAGAAAATATTGTGAAAATACTATTGTAACTGTTGCAGAACACAGAAGCCATTTTTTCAGGGAAAATGTTTCCTCTAGAAACAGTGCAGAGCAATGCAAGTATTTCATCTTATTTTAAAAGTCCTCTGTAGAATTTCAGAATATATGACATGTACATTTCTCCCATTACAAACAAGTGGAGCTCCACTCTAAAGTAGTCTCATTGGGAAACAGTGACGTAGAAATTGTAGTTAGTTACAATCCATTTCTAATAGCTTTGTGTTGTCTTCAGGGCATTTTTGAAATAATATATATAAGGTTGGAGCATCTGTTAAAGTTGTATTTGTGTATTGCCTATTTGAAGGAATTAGTTAATTAATTTTAACATTGTTACAGTCTCTAAAAATGTTTCAAAATAACCGACTGTGATTAATAGATCATGATAAGAATTTTGAGTAGTGATATTGTGTTTCTTCATTCAAAAAAGAAGAATTTATTGCACATTAAAATTTTGTTTGAATTATTTGTGTAGATTTCAATCTTGTCTGAAAATGCAATCTTCATTCATTCAGTGACATAAGTTAGTTTCCTCTACCCAAACATTTAGAAACCTTGCCTCCATTTCCTTTCCTTCTGCCATTATTTTATTTAATTTCATATGGTTTTTAACAAGTGATTATTTTCAACAGTTTTTGAGTGTTTCAGTAAGCAATATTTCATTCTGGAATAAAAGCTAATGATCCATAAATTCTTAATGCCATATTTTTATAGCCAGTAAATGAGTCTTAAATGAGTTCAGTAAGTTCTCTGATGTATGTCATTAATTGTTAATGGTGTTTTAACTAGATAATTGTTGTAAAAGGTTGTTTATCATCACCATTGGTGGGTGACTGTTCTTTGCAATCTGTCCCGCCTCGTACTACTGAACTTACTCTATCTACCATTGTTGCAGCAAAGAGATTAGGAGACTGTGACACATAGTTCAAATATCTAATTCAAACATGTCTAATGGACAATGAACCTGCAGACCATCAGACTTAGTAAGGTCAAATTACTTTTTGTTTTTCAAGCAGAAGCACATGTGTGCTTCCTAGTGCTCTTTACACATGGCATAAAGGAGTTACAGACCAGTCCTGACTGAGTAGTAAAAATGCCTAAGCTTAGATCTAAGCCAATTCAGGTATTAAATTACCTAAAGATTATGCTATCCAATGATTTGGTGACATGAGTAGAAAGTGAAGCTTGAATAGTCATTAATGGTTTCTCCTTAGGATAAAGAGGTAGTATTACCTTAATGACATGCAGTAATTAGAGGAAAAGTTCATTAAGTGCTAAGCAAAGTGAACTTTTCAATACACAAGAGTAAGTTAAGTCAGTAAAAGTTAATTGAATCTCTTCTTTGGACTTGAATCCTTAATCAATATTATGTTTTCACAGACTGTTGCCACCATGTTCATTATCAAGCAGATATCTTTGGTAAGGTCAGATGTAGCTACAAAGAATGGGAATACAAAGTCTTGTTTTAGTAAACATAAGAGGCACCAAGTATCCAGTGGCAAGGCCCTTCCTTGCTATTCCAAGTCTCCGGGTTACCCTCATTCCTAAAAACACACATGATCCGTTATCCTTGCTCCCACAAGTGGATTTTCTCAGATTATTGCTACAAATGTTGCTCTTTGGTGTCTTTGGGTCTTCTTTTCACATTTTCTCAGTGATTCTTTGGCCTGCACACTGTTTTTCTCTGACACACAGCTCCCTCAGAGGAGTCCTGGTGCATTACATTTTCTTTCCAGTGATGACCAGCTGCATAGTTTCGCTCCTAACTGTTTGGTGCTTGGCCTGTTAGTCAGACCCAGTTTGTTCAATCTCTAGTCCATGCAGCTTTTATATAGGTTTAATCTAAATGAGAGATAGTGGAATAATTTGAGAATAAAATCTCTAGCACATTGTTTCCTCAGTCCTTAAGAGAACAGCGCAGGTAGAATCACCTGAGATGACTGAGGTCAGCCTCTGGGTCATACCTGCTGTTCTTTCCCCTCACCTCCTCTTTTGCCTGGAGTTCAATGAAGTCCCATGGACAGCACCAGAAGAGACTGCAGTTTGAGTGGGTAACTAGGGGATAGTGGAAGAGTATTACATGCCAGCTCTAAATCCTCCTAAGAATGATTAGTTTTCTCTTAAGGGAGGGTGCCTAACAGTGACAGCTGCTCTCCCTAATCCATGTTGTAGCAGAGAGGTCATAAGGATTTGGAGAGTTTTGTTTGCCCTGCTCCTGTGAGTAACTAGCATGTGTGAGCTGCACATGCAGAATGAACGGATGCAAATTATAGTCACTTGTTTGGCATGCAACAGGATGATGAGGCTGGAGTGCTGTATTCTGTCAAGAAATTCAGGTACAAAGCCATATGTTGTGCTCATGCTGTATATCACAATATTTTCCCCATCTCACTGGTTGCTATACCTACTTCATTCCCCAATTTCTTTATGCCCTTTAACTAGTAACGTGCTGTGATCATTAACCAGTCTTAGATGACTGAAAAAGCCTGATAGATACAGCTTCCTGTAAGGAGTTAGTAAAGATTGCCAGGTAGCTCACAAAAAGAAGTGAGGACAAGTTCTTCTCTCCCAGAATATTGGTCTCCTCAAGACAGGCAGGATGCACCATCCCCAGCAAAGCAGTGATGATGAAAATCTGGCTCACTGTGCTGGGATCACCTTCTAGAAACCTCTTGCTCTCTCACCACTATGACCACATCTCCCAGCAATGCTCCTTCCAGCAGTATCCCTTGCCCATTCCCACATTTGGAAAGTTTTCCTCTATTTCCATGTTCTTCACACCCATTGTAAGAACAAGTAGACACAAGTTTTGAGACACCATGATCAGAAAGAGCTGCCTTTACCAGCTCACTCAGTGCTTGTCCTATTTCCACTTCGAAAAGGGGTTTTGAAAAACAGAGAAAGAATCACACTCATTCTTTAAAATATGGAGCCAAAAGATGCTGTCATTGCCACTACAATGTGAAAAACAGTGATGATTCAAGCATGCACCTCAAAATGTGCCAAAAGCCAATCTCCAGAAAAAAGGTCACACCATGGGAATATATGTATCTCTAGAGTGGATATGGGTAGTGGAAGGAATTCCCTCTAGTTCTCCAATTGAAGCAGCTCTTTTGCACATGTAATATTAAAAGATTAATTGAGAAGGAGTGTAGTAATGAACAAGGAATGTTCCAGGAGGTAGAAAATTTGATCGCTAGTCCCTGATCTTGCAAGTTCTTACACATGCAGTCCTATATTTTACCTACACTTAGTACTGGATACGAGGCACCAGCAAAGCTTGGGACCTTGGGATTTAGCCCGCTCAAGAGCAAGCCGTACACATTAGGTCAGACAGCCATGCTCAGTCCCATTCCTTCTCTTCTGACAAGAAAGCATTAAAATGGGTGGGAGAGGGAGGAAGCTACACAGCTGTACCTTACAAGGTGAAATGGATTTCAAGTGCTTCAGGTAGCAAAGGGAATTGGCTGGTGTACTACAAGATAGGTCAACCTTCAAACTACCCTGATGTTGCACAAAAATTGAGAACCACCACCTCCTTCTTTAGGGATTGTAAGGTTTTGAGTGGAGCCAGCATCAGCCCTGAGATTGCCTGCCAGATCAAAATGTCTCATGCAGGTGAGAGAAAACACACATATGTAAGGAACCAGTAGGGATTATGCATAAGAGAGGTGATAAACTATTTTGAAAATTCATAAATAAACTGAAACTTCAGAAAATGAAAATTTTCTGAATCCTTCAGCCTGAAAAAGCATGTGAAGTTCCACTGTTTTAGGATCTCAGTTAACGTCAATTAAATTTAATTTTATATTAAATGTTATGGCAGTGTCAACCAATGTTTCTGCCTGTACTACGAGTGCCACTGTACATAAAAATCACTTATCTGAGTTGCATTATGAAATATTTTGACGAACTTCAAGGGTTCTTGTTCTTTTTACAATTAATTAATTGTAAAAATTGAGTTAGACTCCTTTGGGGTGAGCTCCTTTGGATATCTGGGGTGTTATTTGTAAAATCTATTATTTCACTGTGCATAAATCTATAGAAATAAGTCAGCCATTATTTCTGCCCAGGACTACAGTTGCTACTCTTGCTTTTACTCCTCTCACCTAAGCTTACCATAATCCTCTTAATAACTTTGTGTTCTGTTTAAAATACTTTAGGCAATATCAACCCTAAGCCACTTTTTTTTCCCAGTTGTTTAAAGAAGATTAGATTAATTTCATTAACAAGCAAAGGGTGCTCTTTTCTGATGTTCAGTCATAGTTCTGCTGGGATTTTTAAAAAAGCCTAAGGGAGGTTGTTATCCAAACACCAATGAATTTCCATGAAAACAGGTTACAAAACACAGGCCATTGGAGAATCTTAAGTATAATTATACTTGCAGTACTCAGGTCAGCTTTTGAAATATACTGTGCATATCTGCACACTGGCTTGTCATATTACCAAAAAAACCCAAAAAAATAAAACCAGACACAAGAGTGATTAAAAAAAGGAAAAAAATTTCCAAGCCTCATAGGATATCGTGTAAGGGCTGAAGGTGACATGTTATGCTAGCAAAAAGGGATTTGGGACCAGTACCTGCCTTGTAAGTGTGCTCCAGGATCTCAAAAGCAGAGTTTTTCCTCAATGCCTTCCATCTTGTCCCTTCTCTTTATCCCACTCTAAACCTTCATACTGAACAAAATCCTTAGGATCCAGCCAGTGGGAAGATTCACCTCTCCAAGGATTTCTCACCTATGAATATGTTTTATTTGCATCCATTAACCGTTTAAAATTGGCAGAAATCTCTTTACAGGGAGGACTATAATAATTTCAGTCCCCTATAGAGCTTGCAGAGACCTCAGCACCAAAGAAGCCAGACACAGAGAACACATTAAATAAAATACTTCTCAGTATAGTGAAAAGTGCACCTGACAGAGATGGTTGGGCTAAATACCTGGCAAGACGTTTCCCAGTCCCATGGTTCCACAATTTGTTGGGAAGGACTTGTTCTCATGTAAAGGAGATGAATGAATACAAACTTCTCAGAAACTTTGACTTTAATAGCCTCTTTTTCACGGGTGACTGTTAACACTGCTCTTGACCTGCTCTATTCCCCACAGAGACTCTGCTCAGGAAGTCACTGATGTTTCCACATGGTGAGAAGGAAGGAGGAACTGCACTTTCTGAAAGCATTGTTGACAGGGAGGACAGAGGGAGAAAGACCTAGAGTGCTCTGGCTTCTTTTAATCATTGAATACAAATGACCTAAAAATGACCCTAAAGATATTCCACCCCAAAAAAAAAATTTAAAAAAAAAAAAAAGAAAAAAAAAGAAAAAAAAAGAGGCAAGTAGAGAGAAGGGAGGATTATGAAGACATCCTTTTGATAAACTCCGCCCCCTTACAAAGGCTGGAGGGCAGAATTTGAAAATACGAGTGGTGATGGTAATGGTGGCAGCTTTCCAATATCAATCTTGTCAGTTTATCCTGAAAAGCTGACCTTTATAAACTAGCACCAAACCTTTTCTTTTTCTGTATGACAGTATTTTGCCTTTTTGTGGAAACAGTTCTCTAATAGGCTTTCTTGTGGCCATTTATTACACATTGGGCGCTAGGTTTGGTTTCTAATAGTTCCTTTTCATCTAGCTGCCTACTGCTGACTGTGGAAAGTGTAGGTTTGGCTCCACTGATGGCTCTCCGTAATGGCTGTGATTACACCCTCTGCATCTTCTTCACAGCCAGCCTTTCAATTGAACAGCACATTATGCCTGGATAAAACTCAAAGAGCAGCTTAATATCAGGGTTCTCTAGAGCTATAATAACTGGTTCAAGATCGAACAGATAAAACCACGTCAATATTTCTGCATGGTCCATGACGTAAAACACAACAATCCTGCATATGTCTATCCATGAGTTAAAGCTGTATTTTACCATTGCTCTGTGGAAAGAGGGATGAAAATAACCCAATGTCATCAGAAGGTCCAGAGCACAGTGAGTAAACAGCAACCTGTCGCCTACTGCATGCGTCTGCAGCATAGTCTCCTTATGTCAGACCCAGCAGATTGCTTTGCAAGTCACCATTTTTAAGCAGGTATCCCTTTAAACCTGAGAAAATGTGTGCTGCAAATTATTTCATTCTAGCTGAAGCCAGTTATTTCCAGGGAATCTACTGAAATGTTGCTGTAAGTACAAACAGAACGGTGCCTCCATGGGGGGACTTGGGAAGAGGCTGGTTACGAAACAGAACTGCCTGCACATTTTTTTAACTATACAAATTTACTATTCAGTTTTCTGATCCTGAAAAGTAAAGAAAACAGGTCCAGAACACAAAATATAAGAGAAAATAAGAAGGAAGTCATTCATTCACTATTGGTTCTTTAGAGCTTACATTTTGAGGGATTTTTCTGTGCACAGGTAAAGGTTTAAAAAGGAATTCTCTAACTGAACTTCAGTTCTGCTGCATTTTGCAGATATTCAAAACTGGGAAGTAGCTTTAAAAAACACCACATTTCTCAAGGATTTTCCATGAAGGGAGAAAGAACAATGGCAGAGTTGTTATCAATACCTGTATTCAAACTTTGCTTCAGCATCAGAATAGGTCAGTAAATACACTTACCCCAAACCTCAATTATGTCCATAGTGATGTGGGAAAAGCTAAGCAAATGCTTCATGTAGTTTTCATGGTGTTGGACTGTGGGACCTTTTTGTCACACCAGTCCTTTGGACCATGCTGTCCACAGGATCAGACTCATACAGATTGTGCCCTTTCAGCAAGCAGTGTGGATGAGCAGGAGTGGGCCTCTGTGGAGTAAAGTAATTAATGTTGAGGACCTGATGTTCTCAAGGTGCACATTTCAGAGAGGGATTTTTTAGGGGAGGTCACTTCAGGCTAGCTGTCCACCACCTATTTGTGGTTAGGTGAACATCAGGAGCACATCTTTCAATTTAGTTTTATTTGAAAGGAATCCAGTTCTTTTACTATGAGATTGCTTCCTGATGCAAAACAAAGTAGAAGTGGAAGCAACTGGGAGATTTACTGCAGTAACACACTACTGCTCTAAACTCAAATGTGAATGTAGATACACCCCCAACATCCAAGAAGAAGCTATTCTGTGAATGGCTTGATATTGTAAAGTGCTGAAGTGGTATGTAGGATACTGGACTTCATTTAAATAGACAGTTTATAGGTTTATCAGTGTCTCTGTTCTTAGCTTTCCACTGTAGAACAACTCATTAAAACAGATTTTTCAAAACCCCAAGTGTTACTGCAAAGAAACCAAGTCCTACATTTATACACTAAAGCTGCATGTGCCATATAGGTACACCTTTTAAGACACTGTGTATTTTGTATGACAAAGTTTCCACTTGTTTTCAAACAATTCATCTTCCCATTGCAACACAAAGTTTAACTCCGCTTATATCTTTAGAAGGCTCCTCCTGCACTGAAATAACTGCTGGTGTGTGGAACCACAGAGGGGCACTGTGATTGTTCAGCAGAGCCAAAGTCATCCATTTGTTTTTCCAGCAAAACCTGGATTTGACAACATCCAGAGAAACCACACAAGTTTTGTTCCTCCCTGGCTGCTCTGTTCCCTGGGGTTTGCTGTCTCACTGAGGTAGGCACTTAGTAAAACTGCCATCAGAGACATCAGGAGTGACAGGCACAAATTTCCAAGGATCTCTACAGGTCTCATGTTGCTTTTAAGCAAAACTATCTTAGCTTTTTTTTAATTCTTTTTTTTAAGAGGCTCTGGTAATCTTACTGGAGCTGACATGAATCACCCAGGTGAAGTCTGACTTGGAGTATAAGTGAAAGAGCTCCCATGAAAAACACACCAGTGTTATGTGTCTAGTTCCCAGAACTCTTATGCCTCCCTTTGCCTCCACCATCAGCAATGCAATCATTCAAATAAGCTGAAATCAATCATATAATGAGTCCCACCATATGATAGTTATCTTTGAGGGGAATGAATAAATCATTATGCCTTTGACAGGGTATTTATGCCATAAATTGACCTAGGAAGTGGGATGGCAACACTTTGATAGTTATGGCTGTGATAGTGACAATTTAGGAATGAATGCATCTTTGTACTTTGACCAGTTCGAATCCTGGCACCTGTTGAAACTAAAACTGCAGAGGGAAAAAATCCTGCCACTAATAGAGATGTTAGAAACAAAACAGCGAGCTGTCAGAGGAAAATGCCGAGGAGGCCTGATGCATAACTCCCCTGCCAGGAGAAAACACACCTGGGAGCAACAGGAAACTGATAAGCTCTTTTCTCTTCTGTGACAGAGCAGACCTTGCACGTCTGAACCAAGAGCAATCACCAGCATTCACCTTTCAGCACTGAGCCATGCTCTGTAGCAAGGAGTGCTCTCAAACTGATCACATTCCTCCTTTGGGCATCTCTCTGTTTCTCATTGCTCTCTGTCCATGCTCTGCAGGTTTCTCATTTATAATTAATATTTTCATAAATAATGCAGGCAGGAAAGCATAGATTTGCAGTAAATGGCCAAGTCTGTCCATTCTGGCCAGCATCAGCTAATCTCTATTTACACATGACTATTATGAAGGGTTAGAATCAAGCTTTATTTGCTGGGAATAAACTGAAACTGAATATGAAGGTGGTTCTCTTTTGCTTTGGATTTGTTTTTTTGTATCTACCACCTGTGAGCTTTGTGTCCTGAATAATATGGTACTGAAGACATTGGATGCTGAGTGACATCAGCCTGTCCATCTTTATTCTTGTTATAGCAATTTTTAGAGTACTGTAGATGTGAACAAACCGTTACATTAGATTTTCAGGGGTTCTGAAAACTGTAATCAGGGTAAGTATTTGTGGAGTACAAAGGAGACAATGGTTTAGAAACAAAGCTGCTATAGGCAAATTTATAACTACTACAGTATATGCAAAAATTCTTACATATTCTTTATATAAACAGAATTAAAATAAAATATATCATCAAATTATAAAACTGAGGCATAGAACTAGATATTAAGACAGGGCATCTGTTTTAGCACTGGATTCAAATATGCATTCAGAACCATCAAATAAAATTACCTCTTCTCATAGTTGATTGTGTTGCAAATTTTATTTCATGAACTGATCTGTCTCTATCTGGAAAGTAGCTGGGATTTTTTGTCCACACAGTCCTTTTGGAAGACTGTTCCCAAGCCCTATGGCTCTGATGTTTGCAATATTTTCTAATTTCTAGCCTAACTCTATTCCTAGTTAGTTTACTGCCTTTTATTCTTATGTCAATATTTTTCTTTAGTTAAACACTTTCCCTGTTCTCTGATACTTGTTCTCTTGACATATGTGTAGAGTACAATAATTCCTTCTCTCAACCTTTGTTTTCTTTGGCTAAACAAACTTAACTCTTTTTTTCCGCTTGCAAAGTAGACTGTCCTTTCCCCTGATCGCTGTAGAAAATCTCTGTAGCTGCTGAAACTTGAATCCACCTCACTTAACATAGGTTCTTTTTCACAGAAATATCTTGTTTGATGACATTCATCATTTCCATCTCTACTGGAAACATATAACCTAACAGGTAGAATAATATTTGTTTTTTTCTTGGCTTCATCATAAAGGTGACTTAGAGGCTTTCCATACACCATACTTCCTATATCCTCTCTTGTACCTAAATAGACATCACCTCTGCTTCTAACAGGTCTGACCCCTTGCTATACAGCTAAGAACATCAGGTTATTTGTGTGCGTTGTGCACATGGTCTTGCACTTTTCCAATTAGACTGCATTCTGATTTATGCTGTAAACTACTATGTACATTTTCTCCCTGGCAGTGCTTCCACACACTCTTGTGTCAATAAATGTGGACAACTCACCCCTAATTCTTGTGACTGTTCATCAGAGAAAATACTGAACACGTTCTTGTTAGGTCTATCCTGAAGAATTCTACCCATAATTTCTCTTCAGCCTCATGCTTCTGACAGCATTAGGGCCAACATGTTCTCTTAGGTAGAGAATCTATTATGTCAGGCACTGTCTCCTTCTTGTATCCTCTTCCATTATCCTTCCTGAAAGCCATAATGACAGTTCAAGCTACTTTTCAAAGAATATCCTGTGTGGTCTTCTGTTGAGACATCCTTCAAGCAGTCTATACCATCTTAACTGCTCTTACCACTGCAACTGCCTTAGGACAACATTCCCTCAGTTCTCATTACTCCTTGATTTGATTGTTAGAGCCAGTGCCAGTGCTTAGCTTCCCAGCTGCTGGAATTGCTATTTTTAATGCTTAGTACCCCACCTAAGCAGCTGATAAATAAATACACAGAAAAGCTATGGCTAATTTGCTGATAGCAGTTTGTACCCTCAGTTGTGTGACCTCCTTCCTGGTCAAACTGGATGCTCATGTTGTGTTCACAAATGAACCAGTGGGACCATTTGAGTTCCCACTGAACTGGCTTTCCAGGTGAATGTATTCCATTTTTATACCTTTGCAGACCTGTCAGATTTTTACAAGTGATGTGAACTTCTGATTTTGAAATATGGCTGACTTACGCTCCTTTCTAACATGATGCATAGTCTAGGATAATAGATCTTTAGGAAAGGTAGGACCCTCCTTCAGGATTGTTATAATCTTTCTTTTATAATGTCTCTTCTCTGGACCAACTGAGTGCACTGCATCTTGGTGTGTTAAATGTTTCAAAGGTACCCAGACTTCCACACGTGCAGAAAATATGGAATGATCAATGCTGTGATTTACTTCATTCTTTTTCATTCTTTCTTTTGCATGTTTCTTAATTACCCACTCTCACTGCACAAATGGAAACCCTTTCTGTCTCCCCTAAGGTGTGAAGAAGCTAGTGTAGCTCCCCATGATGGAAATAAATTTGAACATTATACCAGTGGATCTTTGCGCAAAGGATAAACCATATAATATATCCTCAGTCATTAAAGAAGATACTGTCTTGTTTTCAGTGACCAGGTCTGCATGTCAGTAGTCTCAGAGGATAGACATGGGAACTCTATATCAAACACGCCTTGTCTTCTTGGTATATTCTTTGTTCAGGCATTTCTTATGTTGGACTGCTGAACAAGGGCAGCATTACCTGCTCTCCTGCCTTCTGTAAAAGAAGGTACATTGTGATCAAATCCATGGAGCCTGCTGCTTTAATATCCAGCTGTGAATGCAAAACTATAGAAACTACAGTTTATAACTGGTGGGGAAATTATGAATTACAGAAGGTCTTGTGTTCCCTGGGTTGCATACAAGCACTCTTAGAATTAAAACTGTTCCCTTGTACATAGCAACACGAGATCAGATTCTTGTGGTCCAGTGTTTCTGGGATTATATTGCAGCTGACTCGACAATTTGCCTGGATTCAAACCAGTGTTTGACATAAGAGAATATCAGAAAATTTTCTGCCTTCTTCTAAAGGGTTCTGTCCTCAGAATCTAATTTAACTTTTTTTCTTCCACTGCTGCTGTTAATTTACTGTTAAAAAAAAAAAAAAAAAAACAAGCAAGCAAGCAGGCCCAGTGTTTCAAATGCTATTCCTTCTAGGCACAGCTGTCTTACTTTTTACCTCCTCTTCTCTTGTGATGATAAAACATCTATACCTTCTTTTTCTCAATCTCATCCTTCATATCCAGTTCAGTATGCAGAAATAATCCCTGATTCTCAGCTTCTACAAGGATTTAAGTCTGTATTTTCTAATGGTCTAAGTACTTCCATTCCCCTAAGCATACTTTGCTGAAAAAGACCTAATGGATGAAGCAACCTAATGACCACTCAGACAGCGGGCCGTGAATGGTGATGGCCATATCTAGACCTCCTTCCTCTCTTCCCTTTTAACACTGCATCCACTCATGTTTTGCATGGCAATGTCAGCCTTATGCAAGTTATTGTAAGTGTCATGCGAAAAGGGAGGAGTTTGGATTTTTACCTGTTGGTGCCCTCAGGAAAGTCGAGACCCTCGTGTCCAACCAGTTTGTCAGGGTCTCGTCATGAGACCCTTCACCAACTGATTCACAGGTTCAGAGCGTGTTCGATTGCCCTTGTCAGGGGGGACTCAGCCAACAGCATGAAGACCCTCAGCAGGCCCTGCCAAAGTGTTATTTGTTGCCAGCAACTGAAAGGACTCACTCTTAACAGTTCACAGAATAACTCTATTAATACAAATTGTGACAGGTTAATAAGGTTTGTGGATGTGAGTGATAGAGTCTGGCTGCAAAAATATGTTTTAAAGCGATCTAATGATATATATATTAAGCAAGAACAAGCTCTAATCCTAAAAGCAATATTTAACATGAGTAGAATATAATCCTTACCCCCTGATGGGGGGAGAAGATAGGCTCAGCCTGTCAACTGATCCCCACAGTTTCGGTGGAGTCTTCTCCAACGTTCCCCCTATCCTCAACTTACTTTTATACTATTTCATTAAGTTTAGGTGGAGCTTGAGTAGCTTTAGTCATAAATACCTTTTATTTCTGATTGGTGTAAAGTTCTCTTGCCATACGTAATGGGAAGGAGGTGGTCATGGCTTGGCACCTGAGGAGGTGGTTCGACATGATTGTTGGCTAAGCAGCAGAACACCTTGATTCTCCCTTGGCTGACAGACACTGCATGGTCTCATGATCTTCACAGCACCACAGTGTTCTCCCCTTCTTCTGGGATTTGAATGGGGGGGGGCACATAATCTTCACTTCGTTCTACTCTCCATTCCGTTCCTCCGAGCAGATATTTATTGTTGTATGGGGAGCATTTCAACCACATTCCATCCAGTGAGTTGGAGCTGCATTTACCCTAGAATTCTTAGCCTCCTCTAAACTTTAACCCTATCCATCATCCCACAGTCAGCCATACCTAGTCAGAGGTATGGCTGAATCTATTCATGGGTAGCCACCTCTGCTTTGGACATCCAGCACAGGTTAAGTCAAGCACCTCCTCTTTTTCTAGTCTCTTTCTCTATGTTGCTCCCTTTTAAACTAGCTGAGCTGCTGGCATCTCCAGCACAGGCTATGTTACATAGCAGGCTTCATTAATACACTATAGTAAAGATGTAAAATGATGAAAAGCCAGAGCTTTTGCATGACTTATCTGTGTTCTTATCAATGCAAAAGCACTGAGAGACAGCCATGTTTCCCATTGACTTAGAACTCCTCTTCTGATTCCAAAAGGCAGCTGTTTGCTGATGCCACTTTTTCTAGAGCTGCAGCATAGTCTTTGACTTGGAGAGAGGCTCAACTACATTCTAACTACCCCAGGCTTACCTTACCAGAGTAAAGAAAAAGGACACTTAGCCTGTTGTAGGACTCTTGGGCTGTCAGCAAGCTTAGCAACCACTTTTTGGCCCTTTTGAAGCTAACATAAAAAGGGATCATGAGGCAGTGGTGAGAAGAATTAAAGCACTGGCCTTCTCACTGGGGTCATTTGCTTCCATGCAGAGAAGGTGTCAAATGCTCACAGGTCAGAAAACAGCATTTTATATCCAGGACACTTCTGAAAACAATTAAGATTCAAGGCCCACAGTCTCCAGTCAGTCCTTGTTTGACTTCAGTTCTATGCCAGAGTAATTTCACTAAAATCAGGTGAATTACTTCAGTATTATGTTGCATGAGCAAGTCCATCACTTTAAATGGAATTACGCTGGCATACAAGTGATGTAACGTGGGTGACATGAATCAGGCCTCGTGTTTGTAGCAGCCTTGAATACACCAGTATTGAGAGGACCTTTGGAGCTGGGCCCAAAGCACTCACAAAGGGAGCTCCTGCTGTTATTCCAACCCATAGGCAGTTCCCTGCACAAAGACCAATTATCTGAGCTTTGTGTGAAGGGGGTAGGGGACATGCACCAATATTCATAAATTAGGCGAGCCTGGTGTTTATTAAAGTGGAGCGCCTTCATTCCAATTAAAGTCTGTCTTCATTCCTTCCATGAATTTGTAATTTCCTTTCCATGTGATATTTGTCAGTTTTCATCTGTATATTATGACTTCACAGATGAAATGAAATATCATCATTCCTCATTTACAGATAGGGAAACCACAGCATAAAAACATAAAATGACTTGCCCAAGAGAATAGCCCCAAGGTCATTTGCTGCCTAAGGTAAGGTTTTGCCCACATGCTGCCTCCTATTAACAATTCTGTTCACTTCTTCAAGTGGTGTACAATAAAAAGAATGGAAATTAGACTTTTTCAAAGGCTTTCTTGCACCACACCTTAAAAAGAGCTGCTGTTTTTTTTAATATTTGTTTAAAAAAACTTAAAGGAGTAAATAGCAATAATATTACCAAGGCTTTAAGAAGGATTTAAACCTATATGTTAGACTGTAAAGGATTCACACAGAATATTATAAAACATTTAAAATAATTTCTTTTATATGAAAAGGCCAATTAAAGAGGGAAAAAACTTCAGACGGAATTTTGATAATGTCATTATATACAGTATAATAACAAGATCATTATAAGTTGTAAATATCATGTCATTACCCATTGTAAGTATCTGATTACATTCACTTACATTAACTTTGTAATTAGGTGTAATTTTACACTTACCAAGTAAGATCATTTTTAACATTCATGGCAGTACAGCTCCATCTTTCTGTGTGTCCCTGGCTTGATTCCTGACAGTGGGAGGATGGAGAAGTTCTGAGTAAATGGTCCTTCCTCAGGACAGCAACAGGAACACATTTTGACATCTGAGGAAAAAAAATTTCATTTTATCCAGAAGGATAAGGACCTCAAGAATTAACTCAGGGAAAGCAGAGGTAAATGATCCTGTGAAACAAGAAAAAAACATAGAGTAGAGCAGATATGTCATTTTAGCATAAGAGTAAGCCTATATTACGTCATCTAGTGAAATGACAGATTTTATTTATACATGTATTATTTAGATAATGTAAAACTATGCTTAAAGAGATAGTTCCAGTTTTCACCTATAGTTCTAAATTCCCTTCATTCCTTATCTTTTCTGAGAAACTTTTATGACTGCTTTTCTGTTTCCTGATGGTACTTCATCACTACATCAAAAGCCCCACAGCAAGAGCAGTGCCAGTGCATGTGCAGAAATTAAGAATAGCTGTACTGGATCGGCCTGAGGGTCCCTGAGGTCCAGGACTCTGCTTCCAACAGCGACCAGCTCCCTGAACTCTTACCCTTCTCCCTTTCAGACACCAAACAAGTCCCCAAGACCACCTCATCACCTCCTCCAGGCCCCAGCCAAGCTGGCCTTGCATGCCATCTGCAGGAGGAAGTTTTGGAAAGATCAGTTTTTGTTCCCTTTCTTATCAGGCCTCTGGAAAGAGTACATCCATTTCCACCTCAGATATCTTCAGGGAGCAGTAGGAACTGCCAGGGTGCAAAGCACTCTGTTTAGTTTCCCAGCTGCACCCTTTTGAACCCGTGATCTTCACCTTCCCTTTTCTCATCTATTATTCCCACTGTTTCCTCCTTGTTTTCCTTTTCCTGCAGCCCTTTCTGTCTAAGGCCAGGGGAAGCTACACAGGGTCCCCATCCTCATACCTCTCAGAAATCACAGGCTCAGGGATAGGTTAAGCCAGAGGAGATATCATCAAGTGTAATTCCCCATAACAAACTATCCTCTCATGATGTTGTCTAATCCTTGAGGCCAAGCACCTTTTGCATAATTGCATTTTCTGTGCATTCAACTCTTTCACTCTACTAATTCATTCTACAATGAATTTCCTTCTTGCTTACTTTGAACTTATTTCCTGACCTCCTAATTGTTTCCTCCTAGGTCTTGCATAAAGAGAAATGGAGAATAATAATTTTCTGTTCAGGTTCTTTATTCCACTCAGTATCTATAAACCTCTTGAATCACCTCTTTCTCAAGCAAAAGAGCTCTACTCTGTTTAACCTCTCCTTGCACAGAGCCATGCTCCTATCATCCTTGTCCACCTTCTCTCTCTTTCCTATTCCTGCAAGATCCTTTGGGAAAGCCGTTCTTCACTACTCATACGTTGCACTGAGGTAGTTCTGCCTCTTCGTTTCGCTTCTCTATTCACTTCTCTAACCTCTTGAGATCTGCATTTCAAGAAAAGGTCTGGAGTGCAAAGACCTTAGTCCTGGAATCTCCTGAGAGACAGTTACACAGTTCAGTCTCAGCCATGATGAGCGTGGCTGGTCATGTGTAAACACTTTGAAGATGTCAGTCTCGGTGAAAACCCGGAGTCCCTTTCTCCCTCTCAGGTGAAACTGCAGGAGTCTGAGGCAACCCAGGTATCTGTCTCACCTCTGCACACAGCAGACTTTCCTGCTTTATTTGAGCCATTCAAGAAAACAGAGACTAAACACAGACACAGACCAAACCCCTTTATAACAGAAATGATTTCTAGAAAAATACGTAGGAAAAATCACTGCAAAAAGGTTTACCCTTGAACCTAACACCTTGCAGCAATATTAAATAGTGGAAAAGTGAGTGGGAAATTTATTTTAAACATCAAATAAAAAATTCCCTTCACTTAGAGAAACTTCTTCACTCAAGTGAACCACTTGGGAATATGTTACCTCTCTTTCAAAGTGAGAAGGGGAGGGGATACAGGCTGTCTACATGGAGATCTGGAGAGACCCTAAGACATGGCCAGATCTTAATTGTCACTTAATGGCATCTTTCCTTTTACCTATCCATCCATTATTCTCTATGATTTTCTAACCAGTAGCATTTCCTTGCTATAGCTTTTTTCAAATCTCACTCCAACTAAAGAGTATTGGGGATGATATAGGCTGAGTCTTCTTATACCACAGGAAATAAAATCTCTTTATAGGTCTCCAGTCCAAAACAATTATGCAGAGTTTTAAACTGAATTGTCTGAATTGTCTCAACAAAATAGGTAAAAAATTAAAATACATGAAGTAAAGCACCTACCTAAGTGGTTTGGTAGTGCAAGTGTACAGCATGTGTAGGCTGATGATATCAGCTAATGCATCTATTTGCAAGAAATTTGCCAACACACTGGTCTAGGAGCCTTTTCATTCTTTTGTCAAACGAAATTGAAATGCACTGATTGTTTAAATGAATCATTTCCCTCTCCTTGTTTTGGATTACACATTCTTGTTTTTTATTTTCACCCCACATAGTCCTTGCTCCCGATGGCAAAGCTAACGTCAGAGCAGACACAACTAGTCCAAGATTTCCCTAAGTGATATTTCTGAAGCAGAGCAGGTGCAGAGAAGGAAAAAGGATCTGCCAATTTTTAAGAAGTCAGATGGCACTGTGCAGCAAACATGAGGCAAAGGATTGATTTCAAAGCATGAAATCAGGTCCTTTTATTTACATAGAAGGCATCAATTTGCAGAATTTGAAATGGCTGGTTACAGAAACGTATATATTCGATCGTAGTTTAATTTTCCATGGACTGCAATACGTAAATCAGGAGAGCTGTGAACTTGGTGTATAGGTTGATTAATCTCAGAAGAGTCACCTGGAGTTTCTTACATGGGAGATATGTAAGATGTAATCTATATTATCTAGTAAAAAATCTTATAATGAATTTTATTCTTAAAGCATTGTCTCTAGCTGGGGGGGGTGGGGAGAGAAGGAGGGGAAGGAGTAGGTTACAAGTAATTTTGTCATAAGGATTTTTTACATATTTTACCCTGAGTTCTCTGTCTCTCTGTAAGTTTAGCAAAGTACACAGAAATGAGATAGTAGGTCTTTGTAGTAGCTGTCCTAAAAAAATCTGTGAAAAAGAAGACTTGCTAAAATGAAAATGTCAGTAAGAGTAAAATATTAATCTTGTAGATTCTTCAGGACCCTGTAGAGTGGTTTCACAGAAATCTCATGTTTAAATTACTGTTTCAGTGAGATCACACAAAGATCCAAAATTGCTCCAAATTTTCACACAGTCCTTTACCCTTTGGTACTAATCAGGCAACACCAATTAACTACCAATTAAAAATTTTTAAGCTTTTTTTTTTATAAAATGATCAGCTTTTTAATAGAATGCCTTTTTAGTTCTGTACTGCTCACCAAAATGCTATGGTTGTAGAGAAAACCAGCTTAGCTGCATATACATATATGTGTTTGTGAATATATAGGGATAAACTTCTGGTTAACTCAAGGTATAATTACTACCAGAAAATACAGTGATAAACAGGCCATGATAGCTACATGTCCTAAAACACTTCTGTGACTGGAAAATTTCAAAATTTATCAAATAACTATAAGATTCACTTCCACAACTTTTATCAAAGTAGAACCATAAAATAATAACCAGATGTTAGTGAGGAGATCCTATTGATGTCAATGGCAAAGCTACTGCCATCTTCCATGGAGTCAGGGCCTCATGTAAGTTTTATTAACTTGCTCTTTCTAATTATTTATTATTTTTTTAAGCAAAGGAAAAAAGAAGGTAATTGCAAAGCCTTATTAACAGCCGCTCCTGCTGTTAATTTGCACTGTTAAGACAATCATGCTCCAAAAAAGGATATGGTTTCTGCTGACTAATTCCTGTGGTTAAAACAGAGCTACGGTGCTTAATAGAGGTCTAAGCAACATAAATCAGGCCCCTTCACACCAAACCCTACCTCTAGAACTATTTGTCACAGCATAAACTCAAACCATGCAATCAGCCCAGCCTCCCACATCCCTCAGGCACCTCCTGAGAGCAGAACTTGTCTCCTACTAGCTGCCAGAGAGGTCTTCTCAAATGCCACTTTCTCCAGTGTTCCTGTCTCCACCAGCTCCCTTGCCTGGTGTATACTCATCCATACATTAGCTCTGAAAGAAATTTCCCCAAGACAGTGGCATTTCTTCAGTACAACACCATAGGAGGTTGTGCCTGACGCTTTCGAAGACAAGCTGAAAGACTATTACTGATGGCATTACTGTGAACCCTCTGCCATGCATATCTGCAGATTTATTGTCCAACTTCTAAATATTACAGTCATTCCTACCTGCACAGAGTGGATGCAAAGTGCTATCCCTAACATAATGCCAGAGAATTCTGAGGAGCAGAGAGAGAAAACTGTATTGTTGCATGGAATAACCACAGCGATAACAATTTCACTGTTCAGCAGACCACGTACACACATACATATTTGAGATCCAATATTATGACAAGATCTTGATGACAGAAGGTTACCAAAATATACCACCAATCCAAACGTATTTTTCTTCTCATTCAGTGGGTACCACCTATACTGAAAAAAGTTCTCTTCATTTTTCCTCTTCTTTTCCTTTTGGTAAGCTAAGGATAGCTCCTTTTTCTTTATTTACTATCTGTGAATCACTTCTCTCACCACTTGGGAAGCCCCAAGCACACAGGCATGCTTGACAATTTTACTGCCATTTTCCTTCTGCATCTTTAAGCAAGGCCTCCTGTAATGTTCCCAGTTTCAATCTCAGGAGAAGCTGTTCAAAGATCAGCGATGTGGGATTTAGGCATGTTCTTACCTGTCAGTACCATGACCTTTTTAGCAGCAATAATCTCGGGCAATATCAGAGATTATTGCATCCACAGGGGAAAATCTACAAAAATAAGCATTCAGTGGAGAATTTACTCTCAAGTTCCAAAAAGAAGCTGGCAGGGAGTCTTCTCCTTCAGTAACCTGTTCCAATTTCTCATCTGAAGATTTAAATACTGGCAAGCTTAAATACATGAAATACAGTATATGCATTCACATACATAGAGACAGGAAGGGCAGGGCAGGGCAGGGCAGGGCAGGGCAGGGCAGGAAGGGAAGGGAAGGGAAGGGAAGGGAAGGAAGGAAGGGAAGGGAAGGAAGAAGGAAGGAAGGAAGGGAAGGAAGGGAAGGGAAGGGAAGGAAGGAAGGGAAGGAAGAAGGAAGGACAGGAAGGGAAAGGAAGGGAAGGGAAGGGAAGGGAAGGGAAGGGAAGGGAAGGGAAGGGAAGGGAAGGGAAGGGAAGGGGAAAAAACCCACCTATTTTTGCACAATTATATCTCACAATAAACAGTGAAATGTTATTTTTTTCTGTAGCATTTCCATCATATTTTGATCAGTAAGTATTTACAATTAGTATCTTATTTTAAAACTCACGATAGTAGCAGGCTGTAATTCTTGCAAACATAGCTTTCTTTTTAAAAATAAACAATAATGGCATTTTCTGCTTCAACAGTGCAATCTTTTTCATATTTTAGAGACATGTCAGCAAGCAGAAGCTGCACTTAAATATTTTAGCATTCAAGGCAATGCCATAACTGGTACTAGATATATTTGTCACTGCTTAAAAAAATGCATGTGTATAGAGAGTTTATAAATGTATGTGGTAGTACTTCCTATGTGCTACCTAAATGACACATACTACAGTTTTTGCTATGAAAAAGGTAAATAAAATTCAGCTTGAAGTAAATTACTAGGTTGGCTGCTGTCCTTTCCTCCCTGCTCTCTTCCTTCTTTTTTCATTTTTAAAGAAAACAAAACCAAAACCAAAACAAACAGAAAACCCAAACAAACAAAAACACCAAAAAAAGCATGTGGGGGCAAAAAAACCCACAAAATTTTATATTTTACCTGTGGTGACAGAGCCAAATTGGAACCCAAGCAAAAGCAACTAGCTTTGCAGGAGAAAAGGAAAAATTAACAGTAGGACAGCGTATGACCAAAACTCCCCAGTGCCATCTTTGGGAAACTGGGTAGGAGTGCATAGAGCAGGTTGTTACTGAAGCTGGCACTAGTTTGCCTCTCCTGGAATGCTGTGCCCAATTGTGTTGCTCATGATTCAAGGAGTGGTTCCCAGAAGAAGGACAGGAACTACTCAAAAGGTGAAAAACACATCCTAAAGACTGATTATCTCCATCCAAAGGGGCCATTGATTCCTGAACAAGGTGTGATCCTGTGGACTCCAAAAAGCAGTAACCAAGCTGCAGAGAGAGGTGTCGTGTGTGAGGACCAAGAGAAAAACTCTCCTTTGGCAAACTGTCCTTCAGTTATCTGCAGCATCTAGGGAAAAAAGCACAAAACTCACAGATAGCAGCATGGTTTAGTGAATGAGAAAAGGAAAACACATTTGTTCTTATCCTCCCTAAGTACGTTTTTTAGTTAACAGCACAACTGGATGATTTCTGTGGGAACTGCTGCTCTGTCACCAGGGCTGGGCTACGGAATTTCTGTGGCCAGGACATGTATGTGTGCACATGTGAGCAGGAGAGTGAGCTTTGTAGCTGTGAAGACAGCTGCTGGGTGAGACAGCAGTGGGAGAGGCTGGTGTATTACAGACGCTTTAGTCTCTTGGCTGGTTGCCAGCGATACAGAAGTTGAAAAATCATTTGTCACGAGGATAAAAGCCAAATACATTGCTCTGGGTGAGATGTAACCTGACAAACAGTCTCCTGTGGCTGACGCATTTGAACTACTAATACACTCTATATAAATTACTTTTTTCTGACAGCTAGTAGTCATATTTCTTTGCTTAGTGTTTCTGCTTGTTCATGCTTAGCTTTCTGAGTTCCTATATATTAGATCACTTGGCAAGGAGCACTGAGCAGGAGGACAGTTCTCTGTCATGCTAGCTCCATACCACAAGTTCAAGAGGAAACAAGCCACAAAATAATTAGAAAAAGAAATTAAATTACTATTGGCTCGTATCTCTTTCTTTTTTTTCTTTTTTTTTTTCCCAAATGCCACAAAGTCAGATGGCCAGCAGGAACTTCATTTATAACTGTCAATTTAACAGTTCATTTATTTCATTGAAGCAGTGAGGCACAACAGGGGTGTGGTAACCACGAGATAATCACACCTCTGGGGTCTTATGAGGCAAGGAGAAACAGCCAATTCTCTCTAATCCCACAGTGGTGTGATTAGTGCTCCTGATAGCTACAGCCAAGGAGGTTATGAGATAAATCGTGCATTTCATGTTCTAGAAAAAGAATTAAATTAAAGTTAAATGTTTAACCAGCCTCATTCAAGTTCTGTAATTCATCTTGGTTATAGATATGTATGTTCATGAACACTGATCCATATTCATTTGTCTACTTTAAAATGTTTGACAGACAATAGGAGTAGTTATTTGGTTCCAGAATTATAGTATATATAAAAGGTGTAACATATAGCTATATGTTACAGGGATCTACCATTGTGCTGTCCGAAAGCTCTCTGGGCATGCAACACTTACAAGCATAACTACAGAAACTAGCAGGAACCCAGTAGCGAAAACCTGCCTTTTTCCTAGTCATTATGGGTAACCCTGCAAATCAGTTCCACTAAATACTGATCTAATATCTGTGTCTGCTGTGGAAGGTCCATTCACCTCTTATTCATGATGCTTCCACTAGAACACATATAATGGGCGTTTGGCAGACAGATAACGGCAACATGGGGGACAGAAATTACAGAATTAATGATCTCATCTATGAGGTCATACTGCGCATTTACATTCTCCAGTGTTGTTGCCTGAGTTTTAAAATGTTCACCAAAGAACACCAATTTATTTTTAAAGTGAAATATTTGTAAAGGACAGTTTTTATGATTGTTCTGAAGACTAAACCAATATTCTTTTATTGTTGGCACTTGCATATGAAAAAGTCTGTGTCAATGTTCTGTGATTGATTCCTTTTGCTGCTTCTTTCTCCTTCTCCTGAAGTCTTGACTGAAGTAACGATGGCCCACCCTTGAGATCCTCTTCTGCACCTTCAAGAGTAGTCACTGTCCTGTGAAGTTGTGGTGGATTGAGCTTGTCTGGATGCCAGATGCCCACCAAGCTACTCTATCACTCCCCCTACTCAGCAGGACAGGAGGAGAAAATAAGATACAGAGAGAAAAGAAGAAAGAAACAAAAAGAAAGAAAGAACATGTAGGTCAAGATAAAGGCAATTTAAAAAGAACAGACATTTTTCAGGTGACTGGAACTGTCTCTGACCTGGGGATAGCTCCTGGTGTCTTCTTACAGTAGTCAACCCTGTGCACCCCACTCCAACACTGAAACTTTGCTACATAAAACTAATGAGTCTGAAAATATGAGTACTAGTATCAGTCATAGTACAGGTGTCACGCTTGTTCCTGAGGACAAGGGCCGTGTACTCAGATTTACAAAGAGGACTTCTTTAGGAAAGATTCTAAAGACCAAAAGTTATCTGTGACTATTGCACGTGTAAAATGACCCACTGCATTATTCTGCTACAAACCAAGTGTCCACTACTGTATGTTGCTCAGTTGGCCCACGCTGGACTTGACAGTCAAACAGCTGAAGTTGCCTTCCTGGGCAATTGGGATGTGGAGGCATGCAGAGGGCAGCTCTATCAAAGTGCAAATCCTGCAAAACTTTCAGGAGTGTCTTCAAAGTTTGCTATCTCTGTGGAATGACACAGGTGCCTCCAGGCAGCCAGTATGCATTTCTGATTCACACCATGGTGCTGCAAGCATCCTGAGGATAGGGCAATAGATATGCATTGGGTTTGCATGGCAAGGTTTTGGTATTGGCTGGGCTACAGGGGTGGCTTCTGTAAGAAGCTTCTAGAAGCTTCCCCCATGTCTGATGGAGCCAATTTCAGACACCTCTGAGTCAGACCTGCCTCTGGCAAAGGCCAAGATCATTAGGAACAGTGGAAGCACCTCTGGAATAACAGATTAAAGAGTGCAACTGCAGCTGGCAAAGAGGAGTGAGGATGTGTGAGATCAACAATTCTTCAGACACCAAGGTCAGGGGAGAAGGTGCTATAGGCACTACAGCAGAGATTCCCCTGCAGTCCATGGTGCAGACCATGATGAGACAGGCTGTCCACCTGCAAATTCACAGAGTTCCATGCTGAGGCAGATATCCACTTGCAGCCCATGAAGGAACCCCACACCAGAGCAGGTGGATGCCCAAAGGAGCCTGTGATCCTGTGGGAAGCTACCACTGGAGCAGCCTCCTGGCAGGACATGTGGACCCATGGAGAGAGAAGCCCACACTGGAGCAGGTTTGCTGGCAGGACTTGTGATCCGTTGGGGGACCCATGCTGGACCAATCTGTTCCTGATGGACTGCAGCCCACAGGAAGGAGCTGCACTGGAGGAATTCGTGAAGAACTGCAACCCGTGGGAAGCACTCATGTTGGAGAAGTTCATGGAGGACTGCCTCCCATGGGAGGGACCCCACAATGGGGCAGGGGAAGAGTGTTCCTCCCCATAAGGAGGAAGGAGCAGCAGAGACAATATGTCTCTGACCACAGCCCCCATTCCCTGTCCCCCTGCACTGCTGGGGGGAGAAGGTAGAGAATGATGAGCAAAGTTAAGCCCAGGAAGCAGGGGTGGTGGAAGAAAAGCGTTTTTAAGATTTTATTTTATTTCTCACTATCCTACTCCAATTTGATTGGTAATAAATCCAATTAACTTCCCCGAGTCTGTTTTGCCCATGACAGTAACTGGTGAGTGATCTCTCCTCGCCCTTACCTCAACCCACAAGCCTTTAGCTATATTTTCTCTCCTCTGTCTAGCTGATGAGGGGAGTCATAGAGAAGCCTGGGTGGGCACCTGGTATCCAGTTAGGGTCAACCTACCACAAGATATTAAAATTCCTTCAGCAATTTCAGTTGTCAAAGTCTAATATGACGCCCTTCAAATCTTTTTAGTTAGTACACTTGAGAACTACTTACTCAGCCTGGGAAAAGGGAAAATGTGATCTGTGTACTCTTAGTATTTCTTGAACATTTTGAACTAGTTTTTCCTTTTTGTTCTTTTTTCTTAATAGACCTGTTTGTATTGGAGAGAAGAATGGACAATGGTTTACTCCACAGAGATTTCTTTAACACTTACAAAGTATCACATAGGTTTCTCCCAGGGTCCTGGACCTAAGTCCAGTTTCACTCTTGTTTTACACAACAGCAAAAAGCAGCATAAAATCAGAGTTCTGCATCAAAAGAAGGCTGCAGTCAGCTGAGGTATTTCTTAGTTAACCCTATTTTAGATGCAAGAGGTCTGTTTTCTCTGCTGGTGACAGATGTATAAACCTCGCAATCTCAAAAACAAAACCAAAAGCAAAACAAACAAACAAACCCCCCACAGCCAAAATACCTATTTCAGAATTTATTTTAATGTCACTATTCACCAAACAGAAAGTTAGCTATTGTTAAGATTAATCAAAATGATGGTTGTTAGTTTAAGTGACTGCCAAAAGCATGTTGGCAGTTGCTTTCAGTGGTCCCAGAGTGTGTTTCACGGCTGTGAACAAATGGGATGCAGGTATATTGTTATAACCATCTCACTGTAACTGCAATCCAGTCCTTGACTTTCTTCTAAAGGAGATGGTCAGCTTATTGGATGACATTTTTTAAACCTCAGGGAGAAACTGCAAGCATGCCATCCTCTGTTGTTCTTCAGTGGACACCTATGGAGCAGTACAGCAGTCCTAACTCTGGTTTTCTCCCCTCTCCGCTCAAGGGGTTGCTGCCTCTTTACAGAGCAGAGCTCTGCAGAAATGTGAAACAAACACGAGTCTTTGTAAGTCACCTGAAATGTTAGAACAAAAAGGTATGCAAAACATGTGGGTCCCCCTTTAAACCATATTTTGGTGATTATTTAAATCTCTCTGGGCTGCTCTAAGTAGTCAGGCTGAGCCTCACTGGTAGAATATTTGCCTACGCTGTAACAATGATGCAAATCCCAGCAGTGGTATTCCTGCAAAAGGGAATGCTTTGGAGCAATGCTGGCGTATTTCCATTACTGAGGCAGTTTTGGGAGAACCAGAGCTTTGATACCTGGGGCACTCAGTAAAAAATTAAAAGACTTCTTAAAAAATTACTCTTCTTTCAAAATGAAAGAGAATTATAACCCTTTTGTCCTAATGATAGGGAAAGGGTTTTAAATTCCCAAGTGTTCACTCCCTCTAGCCCCAAAATTTTTTTAGCTGTGGCACTAAATGCAGTCCCATTAGTTTTAATAATATATCAGGACTGCATAGAAGAATAGCGTACCATATATCAAAAGCTACACTCTTGGAAATCACAGAGCTCTTCAAGAAGCCACCAACGGGTTAAACGGTGACCTGACCAATTTGCTATGGTTCATTTGGTCTATGCTAATTGTTTTAAATGCTCACTTTGTGGCATATTCTTTACTGTGCTGATGGGAAGTGAGGCATATTTCTTTAGAGCCGGGATTCAAGGATTCATTTGTATTGGAGAGACTTTTTCAGAAAAGTACAGGCACACCTCAATAGTACTATGTAAATAATAATTAAGCTTCATCTTTTATTCAGTTTAAGGAAATACATGGAATAAATACTTTTCAAATCCTTTTGCTTTGTTTGATTTTTGAATATCACAGTTTTTTCTTTATTCTTCTGCAATGCTTAAAGTCAGATTGTTTCTTTCCCATTACCAGGCTTTTCAGTCTGCCTGTCTGGTGAGTGGCTTTTTTTTATGCCTTTGGACCCTGACCTGGTAGTCATTATTTCATCTTTTCTTTTCATCTTTTTTTTTTTATTAGACTAGTCAGCCTTGATATTAGTCTTCCCAAAGCTACTATCCATTACACTGTCAGCAAAGCAAGCTGCCTTACCGTAGGCCAAGTGTCAACAGAAGGTGAGGCAGAAAATCAGCCACAATCTAAAGCTAATTACCCTGCCTAGAAGTTAATTAAATACTTGTTAGGAGCAGCAGGGTAGATCCTAATTAAACTTGTCTAATAACAGTATGCTGACATACTCTGACACTGGGAATTCCTACAGGGTTTAAATAATTGTACAAAGGGCAATAATACCTGTCACATCATGGTGTGCAGGCAAACCCTGAAGATGCACATTTCTCAGTATTTTCTGAACTAATTTGCCACATATTGTGCACTTCACATGTGTTTAATTTACACATGTTTTAATTTCGGTGCCCTGGATCTTTCTAAATGACTTTGCTGTTGCTGATCTAAATGTAAACTACTGCAAAGGGAAATGGTCATTAGTATTTCACTGTATCATTTAAAAGACTAAACCTGATAAAATCCTGATGATGATGATATCTCCAGGGCTACTTAAGTACAGTTGTGGTCCCTTCTTTCAGATTTCAAGACAGCAGTGATTTTACCTAGAAATGAAGAGGAGGGGAGAACTTGGCACACCTTGCCAGCCTTTATGCATTCTCAAAAGGCCAAATTCTGCACCCACCTACAGGCTGGCAATTTTACCCATTGCATTTTTAATTCACAAGAATGCTGCTGACAGAGACTTTTACCTCCACTTTTAAGTGCATCTTAAACCAACATCTCTTTAAATCAGTCACATCTTCATTTACATTCAAAACAAAAGGAAGGGGAAGCTGCTAATAGGTGTAACTGCCAGATGAATTTAAGGGAAGAGGAGAGGAGACATGAAATGCAGGAGAAGGAGCTGATAACAGAAAAGAACCTCTGTTTTCTGCTTATTTCCAGCCTTTTGATGAGCTGGAAATATTTTTGTTTCCAAACAGGAAAACACAATTTGCCATCATTTCAAATAAATGAGGGTTCCCCACAAACCACAGCGGGGCTTTTGTCTAGTTATTTTTAAGAGATCCTCTATGCCAGCAGTTTTAATGCTGATTTAAAAGCTGCCGTTTGACCAGGTTCTGTTTTTCAACTGATGAGTTGTCACAGTGCCTTGCGTGAGGGTTAATCCCCCATTGTGTTGCCTATGCCACCGCAAAGAAGGACTGCGACAGCAATTGCTGATAAAGCTTGTGTCTTCTCGAAAAGCCCAGAGAGGCTGTGTCGCATGCTGATGGTTGTTTACTGCAGCAAAACGCTGAATGTCAATTTTAGGAGAGCTATGTTTCAAAACTTTTTGCCTTTTCTCACAGTAGATCAGTTCAATTTTTCACCGTTCCTTTACTACCCTTGACTCAAGCATCCTTTGTAATAAGGGGTTAGGGCTCTCGGGTGGTAACCAGCAAGAGATGCTTGACGGTAGATTTGATGTTCCCATCATGAGACCATATTTGAAATGCCATGTCAGTGAAACTAATGAAATGGAGTGCCGTGACGTGAAACTAATCAGACATGATACAACTTTAGAGGGAGGGAAATAAGAGAAGATTTAATGCAAAGATTTAAGCCAATCGTAGTACTCTCATTTTGCACCCTCTCCCTGAACAGCAAGGATTAATGGAAAGATGTAAGAGCTCTGATCTTTTCTGGCAGGACTGTTGTAGAAATAATCAATTAACCTTGGGAGATCAAATTGACAGAGCTTAAGCATGAAGTTATTTAAAACGCCAAATTATCTAGGCAGATGAATAAATTTGTTGCAACACTAAAAGGAAAATGAAAGTATTTTTCCAAATTTCGTTTTTCTGAACTGATTTAACATTATTTCCCCAGGAGTCAACTCTGTCTTTTTCAGTGTGCACTTTAACACATTAGAACAAAATGAGATTTGATGTACTCCATAAAGAGACTAGTGATTTTTCTCTCTTCCTTCATGGAGTGGGAGGGTTATTATAGAAAATAGCTTATAGTAACCTCATGCTTTTAGCTCTTTACTTTTGTTTATTTGACAATTTCATTATTTGGGTTCCTGTCTTTGTGGTGATTTTGGTTGTTTTGCATTCTGGCTAAATCATCTGCTGCTTCATCTATGGAGCGAGAATTCCTTTTGTCCTTAAAAATACAAAGAACACAAAATATTTTATAATATCGGTTATTTTTATCAAATACAAGAATCCTGTCAGCTGTTCTTAAAACAATCAATTTAACTTTATTTGGTTTGAAGATGTAGCAATTTTATTTTATTAAAATGCTTTCGGCTGTGTTATTCAGACTAATAACTTCTCTACTATTTTATCACATTTTAATACGATGAGGGCAATATAAAGTTCTAGCAGCACCAGGATGTAATTCTAGACTCAGTTGCAGCTGTGATCCAGCATGTAAGAATATGCTTAATGTAAATACACAAGCAACAGCAGTGAAGGTAAGCATGCATTCACATACAGGCTTAAGTCCTTCCTTTAAAGAGAATTCGTGATCAACCCCGCTGATTAAATTGGTACAGATCTGTAATTACAAGAATGGCACAGTTTTTACCACATGAATTTTAAAACAATTATTTTATTAAATTGGAAAAGTTTTTTTTCATTTCATTCCCTCATTCATATTTTCATGCATTTAATTTCTTTATTACTTTACCTTTCTTCATTTATTTACAATGCTGTAAGAGTTTATATCAAATGCAGCAATTTAATTTGAGAACACACTAAAGCTTATCCTGATTTTTATTAGCTGAATGTATACATTTAACTCCAAACTAAACAGAAAGCACAAATGCTTTTAAGACAGTAAAGAAACATTTGCACACAAAAGGCTGAATTGTACAGGTATAGCGTGTAAACCAGTTCAGGTTGACCAACTTCATCCAGGTGCGCTTTGCCAGCAGCCACACCAGTTTCAGAAACTGCCATCCCCAACCTTTTGTTTCCACAGCAGCACTAGATGTTACACAGTGAAATCAAGTACTATACGTGCATCCCAACCCCAGACAAACTGAGACAGGTTATTTAGCTAGTGCTAGCTGTTACTTGAGCTAACTTCATTGTCTTTGCCTGAAGCAGGGCAGGCAAATCCACCGAGCTCTTCTCCTGAGCTGCATTTTGGCTGGTGGTGACAAGCTGTTGAGAGTGCTGATGTGATCAATCACTTCATCTGGCTACAGAATGGCGTCAGTTCATCGTCTCCTCCTTCCATTCTTTGGCCCTCAGTCCTCCTCCAGACGATGATGCTATCAGACTAAGAAGGGCAGCAAGGACAGGAAGCAGAGGAAGCTCTTGAGGGAACTGGCACTCAAGACAGAAGACAAAAGGAATGAGGAATAGCTAGAACAAAAAACAATGTGTGAAGAAGGGGTTAGCTATGAAGAAGATGTTTGGGGAGATTATTCTTTGGAACTGGTAGAACTGAGAGGAAAAATCATTTGTAAGGTCTTGAGCTTTTACATATGGGTAGAAGGGCTAGAAACTGGCAGAAAAGGGATAGCTTTTATGGACATTAAAAAGGAAGATTACCTGTCGCAGAAGCCACAAATAAACTATTGGTCAACCCCTGATTAAAAATACTTAACTCTCAACATATGCTTTCTTAATATGTTTGTCAGTGAGCACACATCCTTTCTCAAAGCTCAAGACAGTGCATCAAACATGAACAACATTTTTTCAAGTCTTTCAAGTAGCAAGATTCTTTTCAAACATAGTATGGCCAGGACAATTCATTGCAGAAGAAAATTAGTGGATATCTTAAAAGTGTAAAAAGTCTACCTTGAAGATGCAAATGGGTTAGCAGCAAATGACATTTCTTCCAGAAGATAGAGCTGGAAGACCTTTTGAAAACTAGAATCCCCCATACTTGGAAAAACTATCATGGAAAAGAGTCTTGATGGGTAGGAAATTGAACATGAACTCTCAGTCTACTACTGAGGTAAAGTACTAATACATCATTTCATAAAGAAGTGGGAGTAGGATTGCTGGGATTGTTTTTCAGATACACTACTTGTTTGTCATACCGTCAATTCAAGAACAAGGAGAACAAACTAGAGGGAATTTAAAGAACTACAAGAATGTTTTAAAAGTTGGAAACACAATTTAGAGTAGGAGAAATTCAGCTAGTTTAACTGAAAAAAGAAGCAACTTGGCAACAATTTGAAAGTACGAACACAGAGAGACAAAATATGCTAATGGAGGACTTTTCTGACTAGAATGCCAGAGTACAAAGTTAAAAGGTGACAAAGTTTAGGAATAATGTATTTGTCCTTAACAGTAAATATATTTAGTCCCTCAAACAATCTATATCTATGGCTGATTCTCCATAAATGGATATTTTCACTTCAGACTTGACACGCTATTAAATATTATCTCTGACACCAAATAAAACCTATTCTACAAAGCCTGCATCCTGTGTTACACCAGTAGTCATAACACCTGACTGTAATAGCTCTTTCTGGCTTTGCAATGTGATGCTTCTAATCAGTGACAAATTGTAGCAAAGGTAAACTTTACAAAACATATTCTAGAAGAAAAAAGCAATTACATAACCTTTTATTGCCATCACTTGCCCCTGGTTTTTAAAGTTCACTTGTCTACTAACCACAGCCGCTTGTATCCTGAAACACTGTTGCATAGTAAATGGTGCTAATGCAGGTTTTTCTTTTTGAAGTCCAGCTTTAAGACAATATAACAGAAACAATGCCTTTTCCAGATAATCTGCATTAAACAATATCCAGTCACTGCCAACATGGCAGCAGAAAGGGAGAGAATTGCAGCAAGTCCATGGTGAGTCAATGGCACAAAGTATGTATGAGTGTTCTGGGTGATTTGTCCACTGGTGCTTACTCAGCAAAACCACTATTATAGTCCACCTTTACAGGAACCCTTGGTCTTCACTATTCTTGACAAATGACTACTAAAGGCAGGTGCCAAGGGGTGTGCTAGAAAGAATAGCAATGACTTGGAGAACTCTGAAAATTTTTAAAACGAGAATGTATATCTCTAGCACATCCCATAGTCTTAGAGAGGGAATTCCAAGTAGCATGCATTGCAGAGTCTGAAGACCCACAACTTGAAGGTAATGACTTTCTTCCATGCACACAAGGGTAAAAACAATATATGTCCTGAAAACTTATCCTTGCTTTGAAAGTGATGCTTGCTGCTGCCTTCTTTTCTGTGCAAAGATGAGACAAGGCAGACCATAGTCAGAAACCAAACTGTGTTTTTTCTGCAAGACTTCACTCTAAATGCACCACAGCAGACCTTAAACTGTACAACAGTCTCAGCATAATGAGTGATAGCCTTGCTAAAACCATCAACATTACATTGCTACTTCACTGTATACACTGATTAATTGCAGTCAAATCCATAGATGCATTAGGATCAAAGTGGTTTCTGTATCAGGGAAGAATGCCTCTGCTGCCTTTCTTTCTTTGACTACTACCATCTTTTGGCCTCAAGGAAGTGCAACCTTCCATCATGTTTGTCTAGCGCAAGACTGATGAGTTTTGCCCCTGCAGATTCCTTTGAGATTGTATTTAAAAATGTAATACTTCTAGTGCTGCTGAGTGATTATTTTTCCCAAAGTAAGTATAACTTAAGGAAATGAAGAATTAAGGAAGCTTAAGGAATGGAGAATTGGTCTGTGTTCCCAAGAAAATATGTTAGTATTTTTACCTTGGATTTTCTTTTATTGTAGCACTAGAGTAGCTGGTTTGTAAGAGAGAAAGTCCTTATTCTAGTAAAGATAACTAACATTAAAAGCAAAGGAAGTAATGGAAGAAAACATCAACTGCAGTCATTTACAAAAATGCATCATTCCACGGTTGATGGAATGTAAGCATGCTACTCACTGCCCTCAGGCACTGAAGGACAATCTGTACAAGTTCAATCTGTCTAGCAATGACTGCAACTCCAAATATTAGGTATCTACTCCTGAAGACCTGCCTGCCTAGACCTAGAGACACCTCCCATAACCTTCAACTTGCCTGTAGCTGCAAGTAAAAGCAATAAAATGACACAGAAGTGCATCAAGATAAGGAGCTGCTCCCTGAGGCAGATTTGGCTTTTTTTTAAGATCTGTGTGGGGTCAAAAACAGTTAGAATGGGAATTTAGGAAAGAAAATTCCCTCCTGTTAGGTTCTTATACAACCTAAGTTTTCATGTCAAGAAAGGTAATACTTTTAGCACTTACCTTTACCCATTCACATACAATACCTGGGAGAAATGTATCTTTTAAGTGCAAAATGTTATCATCCTCGGTTTAATTTACAGTTATTAATTTGCTTTACTTTTGGGTTGTAGGAAGTAAGCAATCAATCTTCTTGTGGAAGAGAGAACTTTGAAAACTTGCTCATATTAATTCAGCAGCTGGTAGCATTCAGACATCTTGGAAACAAACATAATGTTGTTTCAAACAAGAATTTAGCAAATAAGCATACAAGTAGCAATAATGTTTTACCTGTCAGACTTTTACTACAGGAAACAGAGCTTGGTTGATGAGGAAAGAATACAGAAAACTAAAGGATAAAGGAAAGAAATAAAAAATGGAGAAAAACAGGAGTAGGAGGAGAAAATAGATGGTTAAAAGAGAAAAATGCTTTGCAAGGATATAAAATGAAAGTAAGGTAACAGCTACTTATTGAAAAAAAGGGCAAGAATCCATGTTCTGTAAAAAAGAAGGGATGAATTGAGGCAGTAATAGAAAGGATTAGAACAAAGATGCTTTAATATAATGTAGCTAGGAAAGAAGATTTTAAAAAACTGTAAAGCATAAAACAGTACCACACAGAAGGGAATTAGGGGAGATAGAAGAGATTAAAACTGAAAGCAAATAAAAATGGGTGGCATACATCCATTTACTAAGCAGTCCACTGAAAGATGGAGGACTAAAAAACAGTTTGCCTTTCTTATTCTTCTGTTTAACTGGAGGATAGTAAATGGTAAAGACAGAGTTGAAATTAGGTGAGAAACAAATGGATAGAAGTTGGCACACCTAGCAAATGCTACCTACCTAATAAGCATATTTTACCCTGGATTCCTCAAAAGAGTAGCCTCATGCATTTTTGCTCTTTGAATATCCAGCTTCCTCTCATCTTTACTAGCTTTTGCCAAGTCCAACTAAGGCCGTCTTGGAGATACATAGTTTCTCTTGTTTCAAGGAAAGCAGCCACTATGAAGAGGCAAGAAACCCAAATCAACCCCTACTCACCAATGAGAGAAGATTGCAGTACATGCACAGATGTTGTATTTTCAGCAAGCAGTAAATAAACGCTGTGCAGTTAATAAGTGCAGATGCAGCACAGAATCACTCACAAGACATGTTGCCTCTTGTTCAGCTGGTAGCTGGAGACAGAAGAGGGAACTGAGGAAATTGGTGATCTTTAGGAGACTCATCAGGGACATTGCATGGTATTGTAAGAAATGCCGGAGGAAGGTCAAAATACAGTAAAAGTGAGTTGTGGAGAACTGCATGGGGACATGGGGAAGGAGATCCCTTGAGGACTTGGAGAGGGGCTACTGTGGAGGGGAAGTCACAGGACACAAGGAGAGGAAGCAGAGTCTTTATGGTATGATGCTGTAAGAATGTAGGATATGAATCCATGGGAAGCCACTCTTTCACCACTCCTTCTGAAACTATTTGTTTCCTCCGTGACTTCACTTGTGTACTGATAAAAACCACACAGAATGAAATGCCATTAGACTATTAAATGTTTATTTAGAAGAGTGTTTGAGGGAATTGTTCATAAAGTAAAAATTTGTAAAGGAAAACAAATGGAAGCTGTATTGTCTCTGAGGTGAAAAGATATTTTTTTAATCCTAGTTACACTGATATAAGTCAGAAATAATACCAGGATAACCTGATGGGAGAAGTGTTATAATCATTGGCAAAAGATAAAACATGCTTATTCTGTACAAGGATGTCCACAATTTATGATTTTAGCTATGTCAAGAATTCTGAATATTCCTTTATAAAGAATAGCTTTGACTAGTACTGTAAAAAAAAAGTAACCAGAAGGTCATCAACAAGGGAGCTGAGAGAACAATATATCATGAATAATGTATTAAATTATTTCAGTCTTTATCTATTAATGAATTATCTTCAATCATCTTATAATTTTCTTGAATGTATTTATAATTCAAAAGTACTCCCCATGCAATTTATCCAAAAAATTATTTCTTTAAATTTTCCATGTTTTTTTTGTGGATAGAAAGTAGCTGAAATTTGAATTCAATTATTTTGGTTTTAATAGGACATACAGAGTAGGAGTTGCTGTTTCTGCTCTCTGAAAAACACATTTCTGAGATATTACCTATACAGCATTAAAATTTTAACCATGAAATCTCTTCCTCTAATATTTTCTCTAAATGTTACATTTCCACCAGTACCCTAATAAGATATACAGTGTGGTGGTGCAGTCACTGAAATTCAGCGTCTAGAGTCTACTGCCAGTTCTCGGCACAATTTTTCCTTCCTGAAAAAACAACCTCTACTATGGGTGTTCACTCACCTCTTGAAGAATTTAAGTGCTAGAAAGTCATAAAGAGAACATTCTCTTTCAGAACACATTGAGTGGTAGTGATGTAGTAGCTGACCAGACGAGGTTTTTTTCTCTGTATCAGTCTATAAGTAATTTCTAATTACCTTAATGGGAAACTTTTGTGGTCTCTATACATAAAAATAAACCCACACATTTTCATTCTCCTTTCCAGAACACCAAATAGTATCTTGTACCCACTGACACTTTTACATACTGTGAGTTGACTTTTATCTTTACTTCTAATACTTTCAGTTATAATAGTGATGACCATACCTGCATTGGAATCCTACAGTCATAATATGACTGACTGAAAAAGAGATTATTTTTCATTTTCATGGTATATATAATGCCATGAAATGCCATAACCAGTATATACTGACATGCCAAATAAAAATAACATACTTTTATAGATACTTAGATCGTACTTTTTCCTTCCAGCATGCAGAGATGTCCAGAGGTCCCGTCTATGTGTAGACCCAGCAGCCTTTACTGAAATATCTGGGGGTGACAGAGTCTTACTGATATGGAAAATATTGGAAAAGACCGGTTTATTTTGAAATTCAATTTTTCATCACTAATTGTAATAACTGTCTGACAAGTCTGTATTACCTGTCCAAATTCTATGACCTCTAAAGACACACCTGTGCCTTTGGCAATACCTTTTTGGCCTTCATTTAGTGCTGTCCAGCTGGGGACTGAGCATCTTTAATAATCTCTAAGTGTCCTGGTTTCAGCTGGGATAGAGTTAATTTTCTTCCTAGTATCTTGTATAGTGCTGTGTTTTGGATTCAGCATGAGAATACTGTTGATAACATACTGATGCTTTGGTTGTTGCTTGAAGTAATGTTCAGTTCCAATGCTCTGCCAGTGAGGAGCTGCACAAGAAGACAGGAGGGAGCATAGCCAGGACAGCTGACCTGAACTGACCAAAGAGATGTTCCAGAGAACAACATGCTCAGTATATAAACTGGGGGTAGTTGGCTGAGAGCCACTGACTGGTGCTTGGGAATGGGCTGTACATCGGTCAGTGGGTGGTGAGCAATTGTACTGTGCATCACCTGTCCGTTTTATTCCTGTCTCTTTTTGTTATCTTCCTTTTCATTACAATTAGTAGTACTAGCAGTATATTTTACTTTATTTCAATTTTTGACCTGTTCTTAAGCTGTCAGTTTTACCTTTTCTCCATCTCTTCTTCCCACCTCACTGGAGGGTGGGGGGCAGTGAGCAAGAGGCTGTGCACTGCTTAGTTACCAACTGTTGTTAAACCACAACACTCAGGAATGAAAATATGTGTGCCCAACTGAGACATTGAGTAAAGAACATTAAAAAAATAGTGAATTTCCACATCCATGTCATCACTGTGTTTTTGAATGTCACCTAAAGTAGGTTTCTAATAGGCAAAATGTGTCCATCTGCATCTCAAATTTACAGCACAAGATGATGTAATTTTTATAAAGTTGATGAGAGAACATGCCTTCTCAATAACAGTGAGTCTGTCCAGGTCTTCTTCCAAGTTCCAAGTTCTTTTTCTTTTGGTCATTCACCCATTCATTTTGTTTGAACAGTCTTTGTTTTTTTCCCACTCCTTCAGCCATATGTGATGCCACTAGCTACTCTGCCTAGGGCTCTGCCCAGGACTCTTGCTGTGCAAGGGAGTTCATGAAGTCCATTGACAGATATTGGATCAAGCTCTGACCATGGTACTACAACAGCTGTAGACTTTTCCAACTGTCTCGGTTGCTAACTTGATCCCTAAAGAGAAAAATTCTAGTTGGAGGACACAAGCATCTGTAATCAGTGCTGACATCTAAGCACAGCCATTAAAATATTTTGGGTTTCTTGGCATCAGTTCTGGCAGGCAGCAACTCGCAATGAAAACATAGTATTAGATGAGTTTTTTTCTTGGAAACATCAAACATACTTTAATCCAAATACTATTTTCTTGTGAATAGAATCAAAGAATTTAGGAAAGTGCTCAGGGACACAGAGTTTCCAGATTCTATTTTAATCAAAGGCTATAAATACTCATAAAGAGAGGCAGGCACTCAACTTTAGGGATCAAGCTGAGTAATCCTCATCTGGAATGGTTTCTTTTATTTACATGATCATGTTAGACCTTGATAAGACAGTGACTTATCTAAGGCAGAAACTTGCAAAATCTCCATCCCATCAGAACAAAGCAAATTCTGCCAGGCTTTTTAATACCAGAACAGGTCAGGCAGACTCATCTCCAGACAGCTCCCATTCCAACTGCAACCCTCCCTCAGCTCCCAAAGGACACCGTTCTCCAGTGACTTCAAACAGCTGTGAAATCCTGCCTGGCCCCAGCTGTACCAAGCACAAAACAGCTGTCAGGCAAAATCAAACAAGATATTTCTAGCCTGGTTGCTGGAACTCAGTCAGTGATCACCCACGGTGAGCAAGGAGCAAATGCAACAGGGCCAACAGAAGAAGGGAAAAAAAAAAAGGAAAAGGCAGACTAGTCCCTTAGCACTACTTGCACAAGTCCACCAAATGCGACCAAGGAGTGTGATGTGCAGCAGATTCACTGTATCATACAGACACAGGCATGCCTGCAGGAATCAGAAAGATTGAATACAGTGAGTAGAGTTTCAGCACGTAAGCCTTTCTGTGACAGCAGAAAATATAAAGGAAGGAAGAGGAGCTAGTGATCATAAAACTTCCTGGCATCAGTTGACACAGCAAGGGTAGAAAGGACACATCTAATTTTAATGTTTCTTCCACATAAGTGGTTTTTCATCCCCTTCAAACACAGTGAAGATGCTTTGACCATAAATTCTTCAGCAGGGACATTGCCTACCTTAGTAAAGGCAATTTATGCTCATCTGGCAAAGTTACCAACCTCCTTTTGCAGGCTCAGACAGTCTTTGCTGGCTAACAAATGGGGCTCAACTGTGCAAAAAGAGGGATAAACTCCAGTCCATACAAAGAAAGCCCCTTCCAGTAGCATATCTTTTTCCAGGTAGGTTGGATCCTGAGCATCTCAGTCTCCTTGCCAGCTTTTGCTACTGCTTTTTTAGGCCATTTTGGCTCTATGCATCAAGCACCCACCTTTACAGCCAACACACAGACCCTCTTTCAGCCAGTCTTCTCCAGAGGCTACTTAATTCCATTGGGAATGACCTCCAAAACTTGACAGCAATCCCTATTGTAGATTGCTTTAAAGATCACTTTTCCACAGAACTGTACAAAATTACCACCAGATCTGTGTTTTATATATATAAAAATTGTTAGCCTAACCCAAAATGTGTTCACTGGATTTGAAGAGAGAACTCCCATTCCATTTTACCTTCACAATGGTGCTGGAATGGTTGAATAAAGTGTGGCCCTGCTGCCCATATGCCATTCAGCTTCTGTCTGTCTTTTTGTTTACACTGGGAATACAATAGGAACTATAGTCCTTCCAATGCATCATTTATAAGTGTATTCTACCTCTGAATGTACAGACAGAACTGGCTCTGTGAATGAGCTCTGTGAATATTGCCAAGACACTGTGCTTTGTTCAGCATTATTCTTCACAATAGATACCACACTTTGGAAGTAATTTTAAAAAGGGAATCAAAATAGTGGTACTTTTAGCCTTTGTTTCTTTTATACCACACTGCATTCTCTGTCTCTCACTCAGCTGCTTCTATTATACTGACAAATTAAATAAACCACTCCATTGCTAAAGAGGCTCGGGCGGGCTGGGCTTCGGTACACTGCCGCACTAGGAAGTCGAAATAAACATTTATGCCGGTTTTATTCTTAACAAATTTAAGCTAACTTTAGTCAAGCATCCTTTTTTTTTTTTTTTAAAGAATGAATGAAAGAAAGAAAATTGGAAAGGGGGGGAAAAAAGGAAGGAGTACTTCAAATTTTTGAGCTGATCTGCAGCATCAAGGGATCTGGCATCTGAAGCAATGAAGTAATGAGAAGCCATGTGTCCAGGTAATGAGCCTGCTTTTTTGGTGCTCCACTATTTAGAAGCGCTGCAAGTTCATTCCTGCTGTGGGGCCTCTAGGAGAGTGACTCGGTGAGTTACTGGCGAAATGGTGTGGTGCAGACAGGGTCCCTTGCAGAGGCTCGCTGTAAGCAGCTTGCAAACTTCCGTAGCAAACTTTCCACTCGATCCGGGCATTTACCTCTCCTGCTGCACTGTTTTGGAAGGTGTTTTGTTAGCGTGATCTTCAGCGTACAGAAATAAGGGCAGGTGGGGGAGTGCTGAGAAAAGTGTCGTGGATGGAAAGGGCAAGTCTGGTTGCATACAGGTGTGTATTTGTAGACAGATGGATAGGTAGAAAAATGTGGTGATTTGTATTTTTGCTATAGAATCATATTCCCATTGCATCTGTCATAAAGACAGAAATAAGAAATTGAAGATAGAGTGGCAATGTGGCTTTTTTCTGCATGCAGGTGCTTTCTGACTTTTGTCTTTTCTCTTTACCAGGCAGTAAACAGAGAGGAGAACTGGGGAGAAACTTGTGGTGGTCTGCTTGTGTGTAGATTAGGTGTGAAAAGCCATCCTCCACATTTGCAAGCGCTGGTGCGGTGGTGCAGATGTACACTGTTTACAGAGGCTTGTCCATATAGTCCAGTATTCTCAAAAATATTATCAAACAAACAGCGTTATTTCCCCAAATGAGACCAGAGTAAGGAGCGCAATATTGCTTGGGTTAGGTCTGAAAGCTCCTCCTGTACTCATGGACTAGCAGTGTGCGAATAATGCAGGACGAGTCTCACCCTGACGTGCCTTTCCCCTCCTCTCCCAACAAAGGAGATGGACTATAGTCATGACTTTGAGCTAGGGAGGGATGATTTTTTTTTTTTTGCGGGTTTGTGTTTGTTTTAGGGGACCTTAGAAGTGGTCAGCTTCCTTCTGAAATCGGCACTAAACGCCAGCCGTGGGCTGTGAAAACCTGAGGTTCCTCTCTGAGGCAAGGCGGCTGTAACACTGGCTGAGGCTGCTTCAATAGGGATGGCCTTTGACAGCCAGGCCAGGCAGGAAAGAGTTGGCAGTGAGCGATCAGGGCTCATTTTTTATTACAAAAGGAAGAGTTAGAAAAAAGGGGGAGAGGAAAAAAAAAAAACAACAAACCCTCAGGTGAAATTTCCTTCTATTGTCTAGCAAAATTCCCTTTAATTTGTCCCCAGGGCCATCCAGCTGCCTTGCAATTCCCCGCTCTCGCCTCTGTCAACGCCAGCATCTGGGGGGGCTCCCTGGAGAAGGGAGAGGGGAAGCCAAAGGTCAGGGTTACCCACTGTGGCATGACTTTTAAGCTAAAGGGGGTTTTATTTCTCTTGTTGCCGTGTCAGGTTTAATTTGGCCTGCATTATTCCAAAAGGGTGGGCCTGCTCATGACAGGAGGGGGTTAAATGGGATTACAAGCTTTAGAGGTTGTCAGCAGCCACTGCTGCCTGGGGATGTAAAATTGCAATTTAATGGTCAGCTCTATCTGTATAGTATCAGTGGAAATCTGCTGTTTTCAGCAACTTAATCGGCACTGTGTTTTCAGGAGGGGCCGGTTTGGGGGGGATGGAAGGGGGCCGGTGGGAAGAGCTGGCCCGGGGCGGGAGCGGCGCGTGCAGCCCCCGCAGCGGGCTCGGGGCAGCGGCCGGGCCCTGCTCCCGTACGGGCTCAGCTTCCTAATGGAAACGGGGCACAGCCAAGCGACCTGGGCCGGAGGAGAGGACGGAGGCAGCGAGGGAAGGCGGCTGGAGGGGGGCCGGAGGGACGGCCGGGCCAGGAGAGGAGGGGGCGGCGGCCGGAGGAGCCCTCGGCCCGCGGTGCCCTCGTGTGGGTTGTGCGTGTGCCGGGGGCGGGGGGAGTAAAACATGCTGAGGGCAGGCGGAGGGGCCTGGCCGGCAGGCACCGGCATTGTCTGCTCGCGAGTGAGGGGTCAGCCCGGAAAGTTCAGGATTAGTAAATCTAATATCCTGTCAAAATTCTCATGGTAATGAGCCCCGGCCGGCGGAGCTGGCGCAGCAGCCCCGGACCCGCCGCTCCCCGCCAGCCATTTGTGAGCAAGAGATTGTGCTGTGCTGGCACGGCCGGGCAGGGACAGCGGCTGGGTGGCGGGGCCCCGCTGGCTCTCGGACGGGGAAACCGGCTCTGGGTCCTTTCCAGTGGCTCTTGCTCATTCCCAAGCCCTCCCAGCGCCTCCAGCAGCAGCTTGGCCGCAGTGACAGAGGTGGCGTGCGTTTGGTTTTTCGTCTCCCTTGCAGGAGTTCCCCCGCCCTCGGGATTTCTGGCATTAAAAATAATAAGAAAGAGGGAAGAGAGGCAAAATTATTATTAACCCCATATATATATATATATATATTTTGCATTATAAACTGTTTTTCAAAGGGTCTTTCTCGAATTTACATGGCTGGTAAGTTTAAAACCGCAGACAGGAAAAGGTGGGAAGAAAAGAAGCGGCAGTGCAAACCAGTAGGATAGCAATAAATAGTAAACTGTGGCCCAAACAGAGTATTTTCTGAGCTGATGGATAATATTAAAATACAATTCCTAAGTAAGTAACAAAAAAGATGGGGGGAGGAGAGAGGGGAGGGGAAAAAAAAAAAGAAGGAGGGGGCAGAGAAAGTTCCTGTGCACTTTGTTCAAGGTTCTGCACCTCTCTAAGCAGCTGTCACATCCGTACATTATGGTACATTGAATCTGAATGAGGCTCTCCACATCAAAACCTTGCATCCATTATGATATCATCTCCTGCTCTGAGCTGTAATGCTTATTAATTCTGCACCCATACTCTCCAAGCTTCAGCAAATGTATTCCATCAGCCTAGCATTTAATTTAATTAGTACAGCTGGGCTCTCATTCTCCTTTCTGTGTCAGAGGTATTGTCAGCACGTTCTGCTATAACACAATTACTGATTGCTTTTAGATAGGCAGAAATATGATTAGGGTATTGGGTGACTGTATCATAAGCCTTATTAGATTCATTTGAAATCTGGAGATAAATAGGAAACTTTTATTTGCAGTGTAATGAGATTATGCTTATTAGGCCAAGGCCTCACAACCTTTTGCAAAGAACATAGTGTATCACTAGGATTATACTCTGGAACCACACTTTTTGCTCATAGCATCCAAGCAATTTCTCAGCAGCTTTCAGATTTAACTGTTGTAGCCCTGTACACATTTTAGAATTGTTTTCTGGCTCCTGAGATAGGCTGCATGCACCTTCCACCATGTGTTTTCTTCTGCTTAAACCCAGAAACTGGGGAAAGATGTTTTGTTCAAAGGAGGAAGGATGTTTGGGTGAGCCCTGGACATGTGTTGATAAGTAAACATGCCAATGCATTGGACGGAAGAGTTTTTGCAATGCCAGTGGGTTTTTTTTAAACTCTATTTTTCCCTCAGTAGAAAGCTGCAAAAGCATTTTAGGATCAGCCGTTTTCAGAAGGTAAAAAACACAGCTGTTGAGATACTTCTGAGGCTGAATCTTAAGATAGAAATAATGAGTTCATTTTCATGTGTAAAAAACGATAGAAAGGCTGCACGTTTCTTGTCACTTACAAAGAGAGTGCGTTTAAATCTTAATGTATACATCACAACCTTTTGTGTTACACTAGCCTGACAAAACATATGACACAGTGTTTGAGAAGCGTTACATTTTTAAAAGTTCATTTATTATAAGGATTCAGAATTCTGATCTGGTAATTTCCCTTTAACAATCAAAGGTACAAACAACCTATCACTGACTTGACAGGCTATAGAAAGGCGTCCATCAGTTTTAACATTGGTGTCAAATTTAGGTTTCATTCTGTTTCTGTGTAAGTTTTGCTGCAAACTCCAGTGGGAGCAAGGTTAGGCTCTTACTGGATCCCTTTCCTTTCTGAGTGGCATCACCCAGCATGGAATCATTTTGTAACTGAGTGTGGCAAAACCCTGAACCTAGTTTTGTGTTCCTTGTTGTATCACTTGCTCTACAGTTATGATAAAAGAATTGGTCAGGGTGTGGGTCTCTCAGGCTAACATCAGACTTGGGGAGGAAAATGTGGATTGGAACTATCACAGTATTTTTACTTGCATTTGTCTAGCCTTGAAAGCATGTTGCCAAGACTGGCTTGCCTCTGTCATTAGCAAGCTCCATGTTGCATAGTTTATCTCAAACATTTGTGGTATTTTAAAACTTGCATGGGAATAAGCTTTGAAGAGGTCAAGTGAAAGTTCTTAAAGACGACATTTCTGTGTTTCTCATCTAGTTACTAAGGGATCGTCCAGAGAGTAAAACTATTACAACAGCCCAGTGGAGTCCTGAGTTGGGTATTCTCAGCCCTCCCTCCACCAGTACTTCTGCAGGCACATCATTGTGCAGTCCTTTGTGATTCTCTAACTGGGAAATCTCATGATGTAGCTACATTTTTTTACTTTCGTGGAGAGGAATATGCATCAGTTTGCAATGGCTACTGATTTGCCTCAGGAGCTACGGTATGTATGCCCAAGAACAACAGCAAAAAGTTATTCTAGGGGAATGTTTCTATAACTGACAGACCTCAGTGCTTTGGAAAAGGAGAGCGATTGTGATCTTCATGTTAGGTACAGGCAAGCTCAGGCACAAAACAGTAAATCACTTCTAGTTATGTATCTAGGAGCAGCAGCCTCACTAGTGTCAAGTCTACTAACAAGTCAAATATTGAAAATCTTCAGTTTGCACTATGCATAAGAAACAATTTTATTATTGTATAGCTTTATAAAAAGAGATACCACTTTAAATCAGGCCTGTTTTGGAAGAAAATAATTTCTCATGTAGTTTTAGAGGAGTGAATATCTAGTTTCTTTCTGCCAACTAAAAAGGAAGATGAACAACAACCTTGGTTTATACTGGCTCCAAAAGGAGCAGAGAAGACAAATGCCACAATTTTCCAGTATGTTGCTTCATCAAGAAAATATTTTAAAGTGTGATGTAATTGCTGTATGTGAGAATGAACTGGTGGTCCTGTTCATTTTTCCCCTGTCACTATCATCCTGATTTGCAGTGAGCAACAAGGTTATTCATATGCTCAGATTACACACATGCTTCGGTGCTCTGCTGGATCAAGGCCTAATTGACGCCCTAATTGACAGGCTCAGTTGAGAGACTGAAGACTAAATTGGGCTTGGAAGCTGAAATGTGATGTATGTTTTTACCCTCAGAGGTGGTTTGTCCAGGCTGTGTTTGAGATGTGTTACCAAATAATGTGTTCCACCTTCTGCTGTAGCTTTTGTTGTGTTTCTTTTGTGGCCAGATAGAGAACTTTGGTTGCTGGGCAAAAAATCCAAATAAATATGTTAGTCCAAACTAAATGACATGTTGGATGCTAAATCGAAACAAACAATTTTGTCTTTGGTCTTTCTAAAAGAACAGGTTTGTTAAAAGAAATACTAACAGCTGTTTATTCAAAACCAGTTGATTAAATGAAAATGTAACTAATTGTTAGATGTTTGTTTCATGTAGACTCAAAGGTAGAATCACAACAGAAGTAATTAGGGTAATTATTAAGGTCTGTATTTAATTCAAACCCTGAGAGAATATTGCATATTCATTCAAGTGAGCTATATTTCCTATTAAAAAGATAGCATTTTCTCAAAGCTTTCATTTACAGGTATGTTTTAGGTAGTGTCATTTTATATGGTATCATGTCATCTTGCTCTCTTTCTACCGTGACAGTGTTTGTTATTCAGAATGATGGCAATCAAAGGGGAAATGCTACTGGTAATTTCTGTGTGCACTTCTAACCCCCAAATATTTGTAGCAGTCATTTTCCTAAGGCATTAAAGAATTTGAGGATAGGGGTATGAACTTGCCTTGATCTCTTAGCAGAATGTACTGTGTACATCAAGATATGAAAGCCAGGCAGTTTTATATACTCCTAAAGAAAATGCAGTGAGACATTATTTACAGAATAACTGAAAAATTGAGGTAGTACTTGTACCCTCTTACTGACAATGAAGAAAAATCTAGCTCTGTTTCACATATTTTCTTCTTTTTAAGTCTAGTCTCTATAAAATGCAAAGATGAGCTTTATTATGGAGGGGTTCTCAAGGGGCTGTTTCAGGCTGTAAACTGAAGATTAATTTGTATCAGTGCATTTTGGGGAAAAAAGAAAAACCAGCTTCATGGACCCAGTTCTTACGTGTTACTAATCACACAGGACGCAGAGGGGCAGGATGTCTTCCAATATTTGTTGCTGGCAGATGACACACACCATCCTTACAGGGCAATTGGACTGGTGTGGTCTCCTCCTGGATGGATTTAATGCTTGGCTTTAAATCCAGGTTCTTGTCTGGGTAAAGCCAGATGTTTCTCTTGAATTCCTAAAATGCAAAATTTTGTTGTTCAGATAGAAAATAATGTTGCTTGCTAAATTAGCAAGTAGCATTTTTTCCCCCTGTGTTTTGATACTGCCACAGAGTATGCACTTTATGTGTATTTGGTAGAAACAAACACGAATAGGATCAAAGCTCTCCCAGCCAGATTCCTTAGCCATACCACCCAAATGATAAGGTATTGGAATATTGTTAGAGAGATTGTTCAAACAGATACATTACACACTAGAATCAAAAATAGCAACAATAACAGATTTTTAATTCTCTTTTCTATTTACTGCAAAAATGCAGTAGTGATGAAAGTAATACCTAATTAACCTAATTTACTTGTACAATAGTAGATGTGTAAGGCCTTAGTATGTAGCTGACTATTATGGTCTGATGATGGCCTGGCTTTCTATTAACAAAAAATTGGTGCAGTATGGAGCTGGCCAAACAACTGAATAGAGAGAAATAAGTTGATATAATCATAAAAAAAGGAGTGAACTCAGGTTATAGGTGGTAGCATTGCAATTAGGATAATTAAAGTTCAGCATTTATAAGTCATATCTACACATTCATTGTAGTTCACATTCTACCCCCCTGGACATAATTTTTTTTTTACCAAATGCAGTAACCCCTCTTATTTGTGGCCATTTAAGTGCACATTGATAAATGAGAAATAATACAGGCTCATTATTGAACTACCGGGTGTATTGAGATAATGTAGGTGTCTGCTAGAAGACAGAAAACAAGGGATTACTCACTGCTGAAACCTTTCGGCCAAATGACTGCACAAGCACTGTGCTCGTGTTAGGACTCATCATTTTGTTGCTTGTCCACATTTCCAGAAGCTAATTAGAGAAAAGATAAAGCTTCCTTTTTGTCCCTCCTCCAACTGAGTTAGATAAGTCTTGCTCTCTCCATAATACTCTTCCATCCTTCTAGCAATGTCCTAGGACAGCCAGGTAGGACTAACTCTGCTGATGTTGATAGAAGTTCTTCATGGGGACCCTATTTCTCCCACCCTTCCTTCCAAAAAGGCTGCACCTTTTCCACATTTAAAATTACCTGTGGCTTTATGAAAAGGTACTGCAAGAAGTTGCAGTGCAGCAGAACTGAATCCCCTCATCACCATCTTGCAATATAGTCAGGATCTCACACAGCTTTAAAGTGTACATTTTCAAAGCCAGCAGTCCATTACTTTGCAAATTTATATAAAACTGATTTCAGAAGAAGGACCTCGCCTGTCTTATAAGAAAGGCAGACTTGGCCTTCTCTGCTGTATCATGGCACTGAATTGATATACTGTGTCACCGAGGTTTTACAAAGTTGTCCATTAGATCCATTTCTAGTGGTGAAGGAGTTATTTGGTAAGATCCATAATATAAAATGCCTTTGCATTCAGGCACTTTTGACGTTCATGCACTTGACAGTGAGAAGAGAAAACATGAAAACTTGCTTTAAAAAGGATGAAATTTTGTAGAATTACTGTTAACACTTACTTGGCTTTGGTTTCCGTTATGTACCAGCTGACACTCAAATTAAAGAACACATGACAACTTTTCTCTTTTTTTCCCCTTTCTAATTATTAGCTTCTTTACAGTGTTTCTCTTGGGATAGACTATGCCATTAATATTCCTATAAGCTCTCTGCAGTTTAAAGCTTAGTGTATTTGACCTCCTACAGATAGACTTTTTTCACGCCCAGTGCAGCAGCAGCAGCCTTAAAATCTATGCTGATGGAGGTTATCAGTTATGTTATATGTATTTTCTCTGTTCCCTCTCTGCACTTCAGTATTTAAATATATTCATTTTTTTCCTGTTGTCTGCCGTGATTTTTTATACTTGCAGAACGTTATGGGAGTTGACAATGAATGTTTCTCTTCCTTGCTGCTTTCCTGTGTGCTGTATGGAAAATAAACAGGAGGTTTAAGACTGTATTTCTCACTTTCCAGCAACTGAGTTCAGGATTCTGTTGCTGAGACTGAATATAACAGGGTACGTGGTGAGTTTATTTCTTAGCACGGGGAGCTGCAGTAGCAGTACACCTTGATTAAAAAATGCCACAGAAAGTCAGAAAAGTTGAATTTTATTCCAATCTCTGGTTTTAATTTTGCATTTAACCTAGATAGGAGTTCTGAAATATGACTGCTGGTTCGTTTAGAAATCTCACCAACACTTGAATGACTCTTCTGGGACGGATGTTCTGGAGAGCTCTGTTGCAAAGCTATCTGAATGTAGTTGCTGCTTATGTTAGCCAGTGTTCATAAACCAATTCCCCAAACAAAATACACTTTATTAAAGTAAAGATGGTTTTGTTGGTATAAATTTACCTATGCATAGAAACAAAATCATATTCCAGAAAAAATTTAGTGTCTACTATATACTGTATGATGTATAGTAGCATCCATCTTCTGAACATGGGTGGTCTCTGTCCAATGACCCAATGCAAGCATCTGTGAATCTACAGATCTCACTTTGAAAAGTGTCAAATGTCTCAAATTCCCACCGCTCAAACACTATGTGTTTCATCAGCCTGTTCTGAGACTAAATTATTGTTTTTAACATAACACACAAGTGTTTGAGAATCTCTGTATTAGTATTTGTTAAAATTTCCCCAAATTTACCATTTTCAAAAGTTTGCAATTAAAATTCTATTTTTATTGCAAACCTTTTAAAACTTACAGTGACAAATATGAAGATTTTGTCACACGTGATTGGAGCAATTTTGTAATGAAAAAATGGCACACACTGGCATTTTTCAAAATAACAAGGTAATAGTTTGAAAATTTTCTGTGGCATATTTTTAACATGTTTTACAGTAATAATTATTGTTTCAGGTACCTCATGTTTACCAGTATTATGGCTTTTTTTTTTTAAATCTTGATTGATGAAAATCAGATTACAGATAAAATGTTGGAAGCTACAGGAAGTCAAATGGTAAGAATAGTGATCAACATGATGTATAGGGATGCAGGGCAGTACAGAACATAGGAACAAATATGGTATAAATGCAGAGTTTTGTTGGAATAATGTCTGTGAGAAGAAGAAAATTAGCAGAGGTTGGAAGGGACACAGAGAAAGCAAAAAGACAAAAAGGATGTTTTGGAAAATGGTTGGGAAATAGAGAATGGCATGACTGGGAGCTGGTGGGATAGAAAAAGGATAAAGATCAGAAAACATTATGTCTTGTGCATGGAAAACAAGAGGAAAGAAATGGGAATCCGAATTTCATAGCTTGATTCTCAGCCATGTTACATTCTACTGTATCATCACAACTTGATCATCTTCACGTAAGCCAACACCAGGAAACCTAATCACTGGAGTATCTGCTACTTATCTAAGGAGGTAAAATGTTGGACTTAGCATCCCTTGGGGTCTTTTGGCACATCAAAAGATGTTGAAGCAAGTCCTGAGAAGGGACACCAAGATGATTAGAGGAATGGAGCACCCCTCCTATGAGGAAAGGCTGAGAGAATTGGGATTGTTCAGCCTGGAAAAGAGAATGCTTAGAGGTGACCTAATTGTGGCCTTCCAGTACCTGAAGGGACCCTGCAGAGACTTTTTACAAGAGCATGTAGTAGTAGGGCAAGAGGGAATGGATTAAAACTGAAAGAGGTTTACATTAGATATTAGGAAGAAATTCTTTACTATGAGGATGATGAGGCGCTGGAACAAGTTGCCCAGAGAAGGTGTAGATGCCCCATCCCTGGAAGTGTTCAAGGCCAGGATGGATAGGGCTTGGAACAACCTCATATAGTGAAAGGTGTCCCTGCCCAAGTCAGGAGAGTTGGAATGAGATGATCTTTAAGGTCCCTTCCAACCCAAAGCATTCTGTGACTCCATGATTCTACGATCTGTAACACAAGGAACTAAAATAGAGTTCTCACTGGCATTTGCTTCAGTAGCTATCCCTTGTTATTATGAAGGAGATACCCAATAAGTTTTAGGAGTTTTCCTTTGACTTCCTATTGAGATCAAATCTAAATCCTGCTTAGAGGAAGGTGGGACAAGGAAAGGCCATTAAAACTTACAGTGAATTAGGCCATGTCTTTATTATCAGATTCTGAAGTGTTCTCAGGTTCTTTGATTTCATCTGCATGCTGGCCATGTCCATACTCCACCCTGGAGGACAACCACACATGCATCAAACATCATTACATCTCTGCATTTAGGTGTCCATTCAACTGCATGACCTTACTAAGTTGGTAGGGGACTGTGACTCCAGGGTTTATGTCAATAGGTACGTCAAATGCAGCCTTAAGCAAAGAAACACATCAGATCCCTAAAACGTTAGGAGTTGCTTTTTCATTTTTCTGTCAGGAATGCTAAATATTAGTGATTTCTAATAGTTGTCTGATGTCTCTTAGGGCATACTGCTGGTTTCACTGCCATCAGGCAATAAATTCAGCTTCTTACACAGATCTAAATTTCATCTAGTAATATAGCAACAAGAATTTGTGCATTTTTCAAGTTGATATGGACATGACCCTGATTTAATTAATTTATCTGAATATCTTGTGACAAAAATTACAGTACCTGTTTTTCCCTTGCTTCAAATATGATTTGTACATAAGGCCATAGCAGGATCTAGTGGTAGACAAAGTGTAGTCTTGACATTTTTTTAAGTATTTTTGTAGGACTTATTTGGTGAAAAAAAAATAGACTTTCTTTTTCTTCAAAGAGGATGTATGGCATACTGAAGGCTTTAGGATATGAGTCTAATACTGGCTCACAAATAATACTGTGCAATTGACAACTAATAAAATGCCCACATAACAATTCCCACGTGGCTTAAATTCTTAACAGTATTTCCTAAGGTAAGCAGAGACTCCTGAGATTGTGTACTGTGGCCTTCTGAATAACATAACCAGCCACAAAACCTCCCTAGCAATTGCTGGTTTCGTTCCAGTGACATATTGAACCTACTACACACATATAAATATTTTATTTATATTTATATGTATGTATCAATTTTACGAACTTACACAATATTGAATTTAAAAATCCAGACTGTTTCCTAAAGTGAAGTAGCATGTGTAGTATGATCACTGGGTCATACAGTGAATCTCTAACTCAATTATTGATGATAATATTGAGAGTAAATATTATGTTTTATTAGGTGTGTAGGCCTAACAGAAACAACACCACTCAACCTCTACTCATGTTTGCCATTTTCAGTCCCCTGAAAGAGAAAACGCAAACTAAAACTGATGCCAAATGCATTCATTGGGGTATATCTCACACAGCTGCAATAGGGATAATTGGAAGCTTAAACCCTAATCCTGCAACACTTAAGCAGTGCTTAACTTCAGTGCATGCAGGTTGACTCAAATGCAATTACTCATTTTTTCGATATGCACTTGCTAAATCATATGATGGAAAGGGACAGAAATGAGGCTTTATTTAGCAATGAACTGCTTAAACTGTGCAAAGAAATGGACCTGTAGAATTGCAGTTGACTCCTACAACATTGTCATGTAGCATACAAGCATGTGTATACAGTATTCAGTTCTCCAATATTCTTCAAGGATGTTGAAATTATTGGTGGAGTAATATATTTATTTTCAAAAAGAACAATATAAGTAGAAAAATAGAAATCCCATAGCAAATAGCAGTATGTTTATGTTAATCTTTATGCATGCACCTGTAGTATAGTGATTTGTCAGTAGGAATGTGGATGTAGTTATTAGTTTGTGCCTATCATGAACTCACTCACCCTCAGCAAGCTCTGAGTTTTTTAATGTTATAATATTCTTTAATTTTATTCTTTAATCTGAAAAAGCGGCCTGAGATCAGTAAGGGGATGCTTTTATCTTAATCATCACTCCTTTCTTCATAAACATGCAGATATTCAGCCTTCTAGTAACTCCAGTGATGATTTTTTTCATGCATGAGGACAATGAAAGGAAGTAGTTTCACCTTAAACACTATTAAAACTGGTAGTGTGGTTATATTAATATCAGAAGGACATATTGCTTGTGCCTTTTTAGAAGTTGGGAAAACATCACGGCAGAGCTTAGAGTGAGGTTGGTTTTTTTCTCCTTTTACTCTCTAGTGACAGAGTGTAACATTGACAGGAATGTTGCTGGGCTTTTTTAGAAAGATGTGTTTGAATATAATTGTCTTCACTGCACTATGATCAACAGAATTGGCAGTTTCAGATATCCTTATTTTTCCTAGTGGGAAGCTCTTAGCCAGCACTGCTTCTTCCAGGAAAACACTGAATGGAAATTTTTAAGCGTTTATCCTCCCTATATGTAAAAGGTTTTAAGTGAGTTATGTATGTAATATATTAGTAGTTGAAAGTGGTTCTAATTCGATGAACTTTTGGCTATCTCTGATAGAAAACATGAATTTTATATCCTTTTGAAATATGGGAGAATTTATCTTACATTTGTTTTCTTAATTTCTGTACCTTGGATGCCAGAGGAAATTAGTATGTCAGGGTTAAGAACTGAATGCAGAGGAAGCTTGTTAACTGAGAGGTGGGTAGGCAGGAAAAGCAGTTTCACCCAGTCTGTATTTGAGACCTGGAGCTTGTTTTCTGGTTTTGCATCTGGATGCACCTTCTAGCTACAGCTTACTTCTAGGGCTAGGTGAGAAGGTGTCACACTTCATGTGAAGTCACATGAAATTCTCTTGATCTCTGATGGCAAGATGTGACACTGGAACTAACGTTACTGTTATTGGGGTTTTTTAAACAGATATTTATAGAGATTTGTCTTATGTCAGTAGCTCATCTCTATCACACTCTGGTTTTCACTGGAAGGAAGGACAGGCATGCAGATGTCTGGATATCACTTCATAATTGGGCCAGGCCTCTATCTGAATGACTTGAGGGCACCAGAACTGTGCGGTGCAATGTGAAGCACACGTTCCAACAGCTCTAAAAGCCTGTGTGTGCACAAGTGAGACACTGGGGATTTTTTTGTGTTGAGTCTCCACAGGGTGAGACAGAAAAGAAAAAGCTTAATGTGTACCCATAGGATATACTAGACAAAGGCATATTTTGGGATGGATGGGAGTTGTGACAGAAAAGAGGATGATACACCTAGAAGACAGAGGCATGGTAGCCCCATTATGCCCTCTTCTGCTGAATGGAGTGGCTGGGCTTAATGCACGAAGATAAACGTTTTCCTAGCACAAGGGCTAAAGGGTGTTTTTCTTCCATATGATGTGCACCTGTGTTTTGCCAAGTTGGAGTCACCAGGTTACTTTCTTTAATTTGTCTGAGTCTAGCAAAAATACTTGCACTAAATGTTCTTCTAAAATGCAAACATAAAGTGTTAATGTAAGTACTGTTACATGCATACCCTTATTCATATGCATGTAGTTATGACGTGGGATTATGCGTGTAAAAAATTGCTTAGGCATTTAATGTAACAGTAATTCACAGCAAATGGCCCATAAATAGCTGATGTTGTTAATGTACCTGGAAATCTGGTAGCAAGTTCCTCTATGACAGGATGTGTCCATAGAGTACTTTGAATTACTTGTTGTTTGTGTTGCATTACAAGTAGCTTTGGGCTCCTTAAATGATCTTGGCATAGTTTCATGTGAGCTAAGATCTCATAGCTTTTGTCTTTTAGTTAAGGGTATAGCTGTAGAATTTCTGTCACGACTGCTCTGAAATTTAGTGAAATAGGTTTGTAGCCAAATGGTTAGTAAAGATTTTCTGAAAACTTTTAGGAATGTATGAGCAAAATGTTTAGCACTAGTGTCACTATGATATGTGTGAGTTGTGTGTATCTACATACATATATATGCACATACAATGTATACAAACACATATATGTATGTGAATATTCATTCATGTATTTTGTGACTTGCTGATGTAAAAATCTTCAAGATTACTTTAATATAGGGATTTTTGAATCCTGGAATTATATCTTGTAGTCAACAGGAAATATGATCACTCCTAATGGAAATTCTTTCCTTGATGAGATTGTATTTGTATGTAAAGGAGTGTATGTAATACTTTTTCAGGTCAAAGCAGACAAAGCTAGTACTCTTATAATTATTTTGTTTTCACTGAAAAGGAGCACAAAAGAAGAAAGGATACTTGCCAAACTAATAATGGAAGCCTATAGAAATTAAATCTGATTCAACCATGAATACTTTATATATTTACCTGATGAGAGAGGGAAATTCTCACACCTGTTGCTCAAGTACCTACATGAGTTTGGGATTTGGTGGTTGTTTTGTTTTGGGTTTTTTGGGGGTTTTTTTCTGGTTTTTACCTAGATTTTAATTTAGATGAAAAGGAATGGGAGTGTCTTTGTGGTGTCTGTGTAGTGTATTGATTTCAATGTTGTACTTTAAAGGGCTAATTTACCATCTGTATCTTATCTATATGAGTATGTCCTTCATGTCCAGTCTAATAAATGTTAAGTTCCTGGGGTTTTTTAGTGTGACTGGGATAAATCAGTCTTTTTTTTTTTTTTTTTATCCCTAGGGCATTCTTCTCTGTATCACAGAGTTGCCCTTTTACCTATTCAGTGTAATTTAACTTGAGTCAGGAAATCAGTTGAATCTATGTCTGGAAAACAAACAAATGTAAGAAATAAATGCTCCCCTGACCCCTGGGGATTTAATATTTTCCATCACTGTCATATTATACATGTAATAACATTCCAAAAAGCAAAGTAAATAAGAGAGGTCATTCTGTTCCTAGTCCTCAGGGACTAACTAGATGCTTAAAACCAGTTTGGTGAATGTCTGTCCAATGAAGTTGCTCTTTTTTTGTATTTACTTGTGTTTGATAGTTCTCCAAATCTTTTTTTGGTCTCTAATTACACAAATCTTGGTAAATTTGAGGTATGGAAGACAGTAGAGTAAATCCTGAGTTCTCCACTCTTCCATGAACTCTTAAGCCTCAAAGGGCAGCATGGCCAACAAACAGGCTTTTATCTCTGAATTTCTGGTTTCAGCCAAATACAGAGGAACTTTGACTCTTATTCTTCATAAAAGGCTTGGTTTCAGTATATGTGCCAGAAGTCTTTAGAAAAAATGGACTTGAAATGGTGATACTAGTGTAATATCTCGACAAAATAGCTGCAAATTCCAATTGCTTTCCTTTAGACTTTAACCTAGAATTACTCATGCACAATGAAACACATCTAAGTAAATGTGTCATCTTGGACTTTGAAAACCTTAACCATTGCTAATTTGTAGGGTTGGGATTGGGGAAGGGTTACCTATGGATTTCTTTGAATTTCTGTCAGGTTTCACATTCAAGTTTATACTGTTATTTGTAGCAATAACAACAATTGCAATTAGAGTTCAACAGATTTCATCCGTAGGTGCCACATTTGCATTTCAAGGGCAGTGCCTGGTGAGAGCATTTCGTACAGTCACTCCTTGATGAAAACAGCAGTGGTGGTGGTGCTATTAAAGTGGTTGGTAAGGATGCCTCTGCCCAGGCCACCACATAGCAACTGCTATGTTTCCAAGGACAAATAGCTCTTGCCTGCCCTAAGCAACTGGACGAGAACATCAAAACATGCCTTCTGAGAGACCTCTCATACCCATTAGTGTTAGCAACTGTTACCTCAATCATGAATGACACAGCCCTAATTATTAAGGTAATTAGAAGTTATAACACTGGCAATACTAAAAGGAGAACTTCTAAAGCCCATTAACAATGTTACTTTAAGTGATCTGGCTGTGAACTGTTCAAATCTCTAATTACATTATATGTCTGTCTTAAAGGGTGATGTAATTAATTGATGGGAGAGGGAATGAATATATAGTGACTACTGTGCTATACTTTGTAAGTACTATTTTCATTGAAACCAGCCTCAGTAATGTCATTATGTCATTTAGGGGTGGGGTTTTTGCTGGACTGTATACCACATGTAGCTAAAAAATACTTAGAGTATATAAAAATTATATATCATAGTTTAGTATAATGATATTGTCAAAATGAAGTTGGATTGGATACATTATTCATGTATGACAAAACCACCAATCTGATGGCTTCTTTCGTGCCACCTCAAATAGCACTACACTTCAACATCACCAGTGTAAGTAGGTAAATACCAATACTCTGTATATCCTACATGAAGGAAACTATTTTAAATATTTTAGAAGAAAATACATAAAATGGTACAAAAATGAGTCAAATTTATCAAAAGTTAACAACAGTTATACTTGAGTAAGAACCGAGGGCAGACTTCTGCATTTTGACTTTTAGGTGTTCACATCATGAATTTTAATTGAGGGCTAGAGAACAGAGGGAGCTTAGCATCAGTCCCTTCTTTTCAGATTGGAAAGAAAGGTGGAAGAAAATGGGAATGTAGTGGAAAACAGAGTTGGATGGATAGAGAACACTGTAATTCTCCAGTCCTCTTTGGTGAGTTTTCAAGATTGCTTTTCATGAAATAAAAAAGTAGATTAGTACTTTCTCATGTTCAGTAAAATATTCATTAGCTCAGCAGAGAGAAAAAATCAAGTAATTCCCTCTTTCCAGTTCTTTTTATTCAGAAATTGGCTATTTTTCCTAAGCATGAAACCTCCAAGTTCTAGAAGACAATGGGATCTAAGTGCTAGAGTTTGGGGTTTTTTCTGCCTTTACCAAAACTTCACCATCTGTATGTATATGGAGTCACAGTAGCAAAGTTTGTTTTCCAGTTAGATGGTTATATTTTCGAAATGTTTCTTCTAAATTCAGTGAAAGTAGAAGAGGTCCATATACAACAAATCAAATTAAAATCTATGTTCTTTTATTCTGCTTATCTTTTCACATTTGATGGCCCATCTTGAGCTGAGAACTCTATTTTTCATATTTTTAGAGATTATTAGTGGATGACCCTTTTACTCTTCCTCCAAATTCTGTGGGGTGTCTGAAGTGATGAAAATTTGTTGGCATACTCAAACAAGCATGGCAAGGTCTGACTGTCACTTGGGTGTGTGGAGACATTGACCAGCACTGAGCCCTGTGTAAATGCTCCCCTGCTCACAGAGGCACACAGAATCACAGAATTGTAGAACTGGCCTTTTACAAGACTGGATTTTAAAAACGTTTTAACAAAAGAAAAGGCAAAAAATATATTTTCCTTCTTCAAAGAAGAAAAAAAAAGAGCATAGAATTTTACTGTTTAAAAAACAGGTCATTGTTAAGCCATGCATAGAAAATATGTAGCTTAATGGGGATTGGGCTCATCAGAAAACTGCAATGTGAAAATTAAGATTTAAAGTGAACTTTTCAGATTACCTTAGCTTTCATTCTTGCCTTAGTGAAAGAACTGATGTGAACAGAGGCCCTGGTTGGAAATACCCTTGTCAGGAAAGCACTCAAGCTCTTTCTTAAATATTTTCGTGAATTGAATATAGGCTATACACGAGGATAGAGTGTATGTTCATAAATGGTAGTTGTAACATTTCTCTTGACTGCCGCTTTATGAAATCACTGGTGTACCAGGGCACAGAGAAAAGTAGAATATGATCCAGTCAGCTTGTTTCTTCTTATTGCCTCAAAACAAGAAACATTTTTGAATGTACTACATTAGGTCCTGCTTCACATGCTAACAGTTTTCTCACAGATTTGGAACAGGCATTTGTGAACACGTGATCAAAAAATAGTTCCACAATTTGGGAGTATTGTTTAAAGTCAGTTCTCTGTCATGGTAAAAAGTCATCAGTGCATCCATTCCTGGCTAAGTCCCTGTGAGGTAACGTGTTAATACAGGTCTTCACTTGAACTAATACCTCTCTGTTGTCAAGGTGCTTGCTGCTGAACTCTGTTGGCCAGAGAATTTCTGGCAGAATCAAGGGTCTCAGGTTAATGGCTGGGAACATGTTTTTCACTCCATATTTGAGAGCTGAATCTGAGACATACAATTTCACCCTGCAAAAAAAGAAATACCCTTCTCTCAGAGACAAAGAACAGATCATTCCTATCTCAGTTTGAAGGCTGAGAGTTATATTCCTAACGTAGCAAAAAGAAAGAATGAAACTAAAAACAAAATTTATCTTCTTTTGGGACTTTAACAAGTAATCAATACCTTAGTATCTAGCTGAAGTTGGGTGTAGAGCCCAATCAATAGAAAGAGCCAGGCAAGTCAAAGTCAGGCATTAGAAGAGTAAAGATATACAAGGCAAGCATCTAGGCAAGACCTCGGACCAGAAGCCAAGCCAAAGGGCAGGAAAGTGGATACAGTTTTACCAAGTTGAAGGGCAAAATGAAAAGGAGGTCAGAGGCAGTGGTCAGAAAGCCAGGGAATTACAATGCAAAGCAGAACATGGGGAGGGGAGCAAGACACAGGAGGGGCCAAAGGCAGAGTAAGCAGTTAGGGTGTGATTATTCCTTTGACACGCAGGACAAAGGACCAGCCAGGCTCAGCTGGTTGTGTTTATCAGGGCTTCAGGGGTCAGCAAAAGCTGGGAAAGAGAGGCCTGGCAGGTCCCTGGAGCTGGAGTTGGAACGGGAACGTTATCTCTGCTTTCTACTACTCAGTCAAACATAAGGCTTAAAACATTTCACCCTGAAAATAGACATTTTTAAACAACTGTTCTGAGATGAGCAAGAAAAGGCCTGAAATAAACACTGTGCAGAATTTACTCAGCTACAGGTATGGAGACGTGGATATTGAAATAGTCAGTGACCTGACCTTGGTGCCCAGACTTCATAGGACATGGCACTCAGAGGCGTTTTTGTCCCTAGTAACTACAGCCTAAGTATTTCTATGAAAATACACTACAACAATAGGGATAAAAGAAAGAAAATGCAGTGAGATACCTTGCTTTGGTTGGTACGAGGATTATGAAATTAGGTTTTTAAGGCTGCAGAAATGAGATACCGCTGGCAGATAATATAATGATGCATAGGAAGGTGTACGGTCATAAAGGCTATTCGAATTTTTCTGTATTTTAAAATACATTCTGAAAGAAAAACCATGCCAAGTTACACAGCAGCAATATTATAATGGTGTTTAAATTCTACTTAAATTGATGTTTAAATTCTGGAAATTATATGGTGAAGGATTTTTCCCTGGAGAAGGAGACATCTAGGCTCCCAGATCTCACTAAGAATCAAGAGAAATCAGGCCTTTCATTCTCAGTTGCATCTTAATCCCCACTGTCTTTCCTGATCCTGAGGTGCTGATACTGAGAGGGGCACCACATGACCTTACAATTTAAATTTTTTCTTACCTTCTATTCACATTATAGTACAGTCCTTAATTTCATGATTACTTACCTAGTCTCAAATCCCACAACATAAACAATATTATTTCTTTGGGCATCTTTAATAATAGTTAGAAATGCTCAAGCATTCTGTTCTCCCTCGCGCTTCCAAATGGAGAGAAATATGAACATTACACTTGATGTGTGGGTTTTTCTTAATTAAGGCTTCTCTAAGATGCTGAGAACATTGTATTACAAGAAGCTCAAAATGCTCTACTTAAATAAAATACACACAACACAGGTGGTTTTGATAGTATGAGTAATCAAGAGTTGTTCACGAATCAATAAATTGAAGTCATACCTCTCTTTGGTTTGGAGAAGAGAGGGGGAAGGTGGCAGACAAGTGAAGCTCTGACACAAAGGTAATGCTGAACTGTTGCTCACAAAATTCTACATATGAGAAGTAGGGGCTGCTCAGTGAAAATAGTAGGAGCCTGAATTAAAGCAAAGAAGCAGTCAAGCCTTTTTCCCACTGGATAGTGAATTTCCAGAACTTGCTACCTCAAGAGGTTGCAGAGGCAGACCCTAAGATGGTCTTCAAAACAAGAGCCAGAAAAATCCATGGACAACAAGTCCATAAAGAGGTATAGAAGGACTAGACAGGGAGGTGCCCTCTGAAATCCCTGGTGTTTCTATTTGTGTGCTGAGGGAATACAAAAGAAATGGACTGCAAATAATGACTAGGCTCACATGCTGTCCATGAATGACATTTACTTTTGCCATTGAGACAAAATACTGGGCTAGATGGACAACTAGTACCACCCAGCAGCTTCTCATATTCCCATGCGTTTTGCTGCTTGTGGCTTTGGGTCACCTTACCAACATACTATCTGCTCATTCATTCTTTTTGAAGCAGTTTCAGCAACTCTTTTGCACCATACACTAAGGATTTCTCTGCTGCCTGGCCATAGGGAATCTCTTGTTGTAAAACAATTGCTTGGATGTAGGTGGTGAGGTGGCTATTCGACTAAACTAATCTGGGAAGATGGAGTGCACATCAAGACTCAATGGTGCCCTGTACAAATTAAGTGTGAACAGCTTGTCAGAGAGAGAAAGAGGTGCTGAGGAAAAGAGAATTCAGTTACAGGTCTTCTCTAAGTTGAACAAAGACTATAGGAGTGATCAAGGAATGTAGCTCACTGCAGATGGTGCTTGAGTGGGAATCTGGGACTCCTAATCATTGTTTTTCTATCAGTCTGGTAAGTCACTTCACTACCAGCTTCAGTTCTGCTTGTTTTCTCCAGACTAGAAGAGGGAAATGATAAAACATCAAGTCTAGAAGTTACATTTTATTCTTTGGAGTTTTGCTCAGGGCCTTTTCTGATTCAGAATTTAAATTTTTGTGTTAAGATACATGGTTCACATGCTATGTTTCTGTCTCCTGATAGGAAGAGGGAAAGATTCAGGAAAAGGTGAACTTCTGCTTACTAAGAACACATTTTAGTGAATGTTGTGCAATATATATTTAATTATATTTTATTTATTTTATTATATTCTTACCAATAAACTTAATTGTTAGAGCATTTTTAGAAGAAGAAATGTAGAAGCCTAAAAACATACGAAAAGGAAAGTCACTTAAAGCATGAGGGCATCTTCTGTAGCTATGGTGTTTAGTTTTCATTACTATCCAATTCCTGGCAAGCATACAAAATTTGGAAATGCAAACTGCAAAATGAGATTACCTGTCTGTTAAAGCAGTGTCTGTAAGATGGAGCCCATGGTCTGCTGTGTGTTGACGGGCCAATCTGCACAATGTATTGTGGCCAGCTTCATCTGGTGAGCAAGAAACTTTTATTTAGGTAATACTGACTCCCATTTTTTTGCTTTATGTGACTCCCGCTCCCCTTTTTTTATTAAACAGGGATACTGTGATAGCAAACACAATATAAACTGTTTCTTAGAGCCACAGCAAAAACAACTTGAACTACTTCATGTAGATGTTGTCCTTGTATGTTTTATTTTATTAGAATTTTAGATAAGTTTAATATTAAACATTTATCAGACTGTACAGTTTACAGTTATAAAAAAATATATCCTCTTAGTAAGACCTCCATTCACCTGAAGAGTTCTGATAACATGTATAAACCACTCAAGTTCCATTTTTGTTTGGTTATTACAATATCAGATCCTCAGTTGAACCATACCCGCTTCTGCATTATCCCATATTAAATTTTTAAGCTTCCAGCTTAATATTGTTCCCCCTTACTATTCATCAAGTAGATAACTGAGAAAGTGTTCTCATTTTTATTGTGATTTATATGCTCTGTAAATACTTCAATTCATTTTCTCCCAAAGTTTCCTGCAATACTAAGTTGAAAGCCAATTGAAATTCACTCACTGAAGGTGCTGTGTTGAACTGCCTCAGCTTTTTCCCTAAACCATGTGTTGCTTCTCTTTTAAATCACTGCAACAAACTTTTTTAGGGTTCATCTGTGAGTGCTACACACAATAAACTGGCAATAAACGTGGTAGCCTTGGCTCTGGCCTTCTGTCACTCTGTTGCACACACTCTCTTACCATGTCAGGTTCTTTGTTGGTTTTGGTTTTTTTCTTTTTTTGCCTATAATTAGTAGTTGCAGACATTTTCTGTAGTCATTGGTTATGCTGCAAAAGTGTAATTTGGTGAAGGGGCATTTGCACAAAAGAGAAAATGGAGGGCTGATTTCAGTCGTAGGGGGCCGAGTGATTATGAAGCAGAAAGAGTTTATGTTAGTTAGAAAGCAGTGTAAGGTCTATAACAAAAAAAAAAAAAAGACTATTATTCCAGTATAGTGTCTATGTAGGAACACAGAGAGTTACACAAGAAGTAACTGCTGCAGCATTATAATTATACTGCCATAGTTCTGCCAGTTAATTTCCTCACATGGACAAACCCTCAAATTTTTACTTGCAAGGTCTCCAAGAATTCTTATTCTGGACTACCTTCATGAATACCTGGTCTCTTTTTAAAAAATCATTGCTTTTTAAAACATCAATTTTTGTAAGAGCTATAAATTCTCCCCCAGATATCACAATGTCTTTGAAGCACTGTGCAGATTTTATACTGTCTAAAAACATGATTTCATTTTGTCACTGAAATGCTATGCAGACATTATAAACTCAGAGATGGATGGACCTGACAGCATTAATAATAACAGCCAGTCCCCTTTGCAAAAATTAGTATAGCTGCTGATTGCCTTTCAGGCATTAGGCCCATTAAAGTAACAGAGTAAGAGGTATAAAACAGCAAAATGAAGGTGTAAGGTGAGAATGGGGGTCCGAAGGTCAGACTGGCAGTTCTTGGAAAAAACAACTTTATGTTCCTGTATAAGGAACATTGCATGAATGTCTTCCTCACCCAAAGGGACAGAAGAAAAGGAATAGGAGAGCACCACATTACCACTCTTAGCTACACAGAGATCTACTGTCCTTCCAGACAGGGCAGCAATACGCACTCACCCACAAAGGGCTAAGCTGTCTCTCATGCAAACCACCGGCTAAGAGACTGGCAGTATTGATGTAGTTATCTAAACAAGTAAGTTTGGCTTAGATAATGGAAGGCTGTGACTGGAATTATTGGAAGAGGACACCTTTCTAGAAGTGTATGCAAACTGTAATGATTCTCTGTATTCATTTGTGATATACAGCCAGCTCACCTTCATTTCCTTGTTGCTGCTAGACATTTTGTTTGCTTGCATATTAAATATTGTGTTTTATTCTATTTGTAAAAGAAAGAGCATAGCCTTGCTAAAAACATACATAATTTGAAATACATAATTTACTATGGAAGGCAGTTGTTAGAAACCTGGACTCAAGAGGGAAAGCCATGAAGTTCTATTGTCAACATCCTAAACAAATTGGAGTAAATGCCACATAACGCTGACAATACAACTGTACAAAATGTTTTCGCAGTATTCTAAGGAAACTTTACAGGCAACAGTCTCCCTTCTCTCTACATTACTGGATTTTGTGACATTCCAAGGGAAAGTGTTATTTGCTCCATGTAAAGCTCTGATGCATTCTCCTGTTACACTAGGACTGAATTTTCAACTGGGAACAGCCTTCGTACTAGGGACAACCAGGTCAAGAGCCTTCAGAGGTCTTCACTGTCAGAAGACAAGTTCTCAGGCTCTTTCAGACACCTCACCTACCAGCACCAGCTACCAGCATCAGGTGTCACTGCAAATAGAAGCTGTATTTGAGCTTCTGGACTTATCTTTCAGAAATACTTAGCTTTATCAAAACTTTTTGCTTTAGTCAGCCCCTTTGGTAACAAGATTTGTTCCAGGAAAATTAGCTATTTCCTTGGAATTGTGTCTCCTTATGTTTATGAATAGGTTTGTATGGGTAGAGTCAGCTACACAGAATAATGAACCTGATGATAAACTAAAAGGTGACTTTAGGTGCTGTAACTACAAAGAGAATCAAGATACACCTAGACCCACACTGGTTTCAATCCATGATCCCCAAAGAAGGGTTGATGACAAACACGTCTGTAAGAAAAATGATCTGTCTCAGTAGCATTGCTTTTATTAGGCTGAAATAAGCTCTGTAAGGTGCGCTTACTTTGAAGTCTGTTTGGCCTATCTTAGTTAAAATTTTTGCATTCTATCTCCTCTGCTGGGTGAACAGAGTGTGTCTGTTTTATCTGATCATTCTGGATAAAATTCAGAACAATTTAAGTTTTTTTGTAATTTGTCTGTCACAAAATAGAAGCTGGGAATTTGGCAGGAGGAAATATAGTTTTCCATTATAAATTCGTAGATGACAAAGTCAGAGTGACCACTGCAGTTGCTTACTGTCATGGAGAAGCACACTACAGAGTGTCCTGGAATTGTTCTATGTTTAATGAACATACACTCTGCTTAAAATTGCCAGTCTTGAGCAACCTCTCACAAATCCTTGGCCAATAGAATACTCTCATCTGCTTTGCTTCATTGAAAGAAGGAGATGAAAGTGAACTTAATATTGCAAGTTTTACATGTGCTAAAAATACATGTTTTTTCTGTTCTTAACAGTATGGCTGGGAGGGAGGTTGATTTTTCTTTCTTGAGGTTTTACAGATTGTAGTGAGTTTGTAACCCTCCCTGGGACGGAAATGGAACTAGGATAGGTCACCTGATGTATATTTTACCAATAAGCTATTCCATACCATGTTACATCAGGTTAGATATAAAAAGATGAGAAGGAAACAACTCCCTCTCTTCCGGGACAGTTGCATGGGATAGACGGCTGTTATTCGGAGGAGGAAAACACCTTCTGTGGGGAAGTAGTCTTTATTATCAGTTTTCCCTGTGTGTGTAGTGCTTATAGTTCTTTTTTTTTTTTCCCTCTCTGTGTAAATATAAACCCACCTTTCTTGGCAGTATCAGTTTTGCAAGTTTTTTTTTCCCTCTTCTTTCCCCCCTTCCCTCCTCCTTTTCCCTGGGGGGGGAGGTTGAGTGGAGTCTCAGTGGACACTGGGCCTTCAGCCAAGGTAACCACTAACACAGGGGCCAGGGCAGATAGGTTTACATAAAAGATGCAAATAGGAGACTACTTATTTTTTAAGTTCATGTTTCAGACCCACAACTTACTGATACGGTGGGAGCTGTAGTGCCAGAGCAAAAGTTTGAGTTTGACAGTTCATATTTATTTTACTTGCAGCCAGTGTTCCAGGTAAAGACTTCTGGGAAGACAACAAAAATCCCACAGTGTGTGTTGTAAAGCTGACAAAACAAGAGAAAATGAGAATAATATCAGAGCTCATAGGCCTATAGTTCTAACAGTTCTGCTCCTAATACTTTCTTCCTTCATTTAAGCTTTCAGTAAAGTTTCCCTATGTTTACTGCTAATTTAAGAAACTGTCCCTTAATCCCAACCTTTCCTGTTCTCTATCATCCTCTTGTTACTTCCTTCTCCTTATCTTTTAAAAGCTTGCTCATTCACTCTCCACCCCCACCCTGGCTTATTTCTTCCATATTAATAATAATCTTAGTACTGAGCACTTATATCGCTCTCTACATGTTCAAAGTGCTGTACAAACCTTAGCTAATTAATCCTCACAACACACTCCCCTCCCTCCATAAGATAGGTAAGTATTATTATCTCAGTTTTACAGATGGGGAAATTGTCGCAATGATTCAGTGGCAGAGACACAAGCACGGTAACCTTGTTCTTGCAACCTCTATTTTGAAAATACCTTCTCCAATCCAGCTTGCCTCTATAAATACATTCCCATCTCCTTTGTCTCCGAAATCGTCAAGACAAATCCACTGCCTACTCCTGCCGCCACGGCTCCCTTAATTGTTGCCATCTCTTGCTCCCTTAGACACCTCCGGCAGGAGCTTTGCCAATGCACTGCTCTGCTGCCTCTTTGAATGCCTTCCTCTTGTATCTGCAGTTTTCATCTCACTTCCACCAGGCAAGATGAAAGTAACCCCTTGCCAGCCTCACGGGTTTATGGCTCTTCTTTGTTTCTGCCCCAGGTTTGCATCAAAATCAAGGCGTAAGTGCCTGACTCAAGGCTGCACATTAGGGATCTGGATCAAAATGCCCTGAATTCCCTCTACATCTTTTCCTAGTACCATGGCATTTCTGAAGGCATTCTGTGCCATCAGGAAATCAGGAGACGTAGGTTTGTCGGTAGAATTTATGCCTTCTGTATGCATGCAGCTCTGAAATGGGCCAGAGCACTCCTGCTCAGGACTATGTGTTGGTTGAGGTTCAATCCACAGCTTTGTGTTTTCTTTTAGTGAGCTGCAAATTCACCCCACAGGCTATAACACTGCCTGACTATTGAAGATGCTGACCTCTCCCACCTGACAGCTTTGTGTGCCCTAAGCCACCTTCCTAGAGGCTGGATTTTGATGCTTAAGTAACCTTCTTGAAGTAGATATCCTGAATCTGGCCCTGAGAGCAAGTGGATTGACAGAGAATATTCTTAAATTTAGGAAAGAAGTGTTCACATTTATATTTAAGCACATCCAGGATTTAACTGCCTTTGTGGTTGCCTGTGCCTGTTGTGTTGCTTCCTTGGTCCTGTATGTTGTAAATGGGTGATCCTTGTTGTCATGTTCCTGTGGTCACAGAATATGTGTGACACTTGAAACACTGGATCCAGCTACTAATTGCTTAGATATTATCCCTGATTTTCCCTCTCTGGAGTGGTGCTGTTGGTTTTATTCTGACTGATGAGTAACAGCAGATTCTGATAGTGTGTTTCACTGAGGATCTTGCTTAGCTGCAACCTTAAGTTTTGTCAGTCTCATGTTTCAGACCAATTAATTAGACATGACTACATGAATTTGCTCTTTAAAAGACTCTACCATAATGTCATGCGCTGTCAAGAACAAATCTGTTTAATGGATCAGTGCTCATTTTGTCATTTTGTGTTCCATGTCATATGATACAGTATCATACCTCTGCAGGTGAGCTATCAGTATCTATGGTGCTGTACTGAGGACTTTTTCCTTTAAGATGCCTTCAAAGACTTGTTGTAACGAGACTCCACAACAGGTTCTTACTCATGCTTATCCTAATGAGAGCCTAACAATGATGAACTGAATGCAAAGGCATGTCTCTTTTTTCATCTGCAATATGCATCAGTGTCATAGAGGTCAGAGACTTGGACAAAGAAATTGCTGGCTTCTTGCAGCTAAGTTTTTCTGACCCATACCCACTTCTACTGCTGCCTTTTTCATTATTTTATATCAGTTTAGTTTACACACATACTATCAATCCATTGTTGTGCATTGGATCCTCACCTTCTGCAAAGAGTGAGTAAGGAAATTGGCCAACCTTAGCAAATGTTCTTGGGGAATCAAATCTCTGTGACAAATGTTATTTACTTAGTGTTTGGCTTGGTGCCCATAGCTGAGGTGATGGGAACAATGTGTACCTGAACGGCCTGCTTACGTATTAGTTCGGGTTTAACACAGTCTCTGTTATGCTAGGTTTAGAGGGCAAAAGATATGGCATCACTGAATAATTTGCATAAATTTCTGAAAAGCACTTGACATTTTGGATTCCCCCTTCCTATGTTGTGCCCTCCTCCTTCTGCTAAAAATGAACGCTAGAGGGTGTAACCTACAAACCTCTCGGCTCTCCAGGGGTCATTAACTCTGGTTAGGATTGGCATCACTTTCAGGCAAAAATGGTCTTACCAGTTTATTGCCTGTACACTTCTGTGAGTGCTTTGCTTCCTCCTCGGCAGCAGCATACTCTGCATAGAGACCTCTGCGTCTCACTGTACCTCCCAGACCAAGTGACCTTGAATACTGGCTCTGACTTATCTCTCCTGCTTTTCCCCCACCCTAGCCTTTTTTCTGACTCTAACTCTTTTCAATGGAAGTAGAAACAGCTGCTCAGGTTACCAGTTACCTGGGTTGTTTGCTTGAGGGATGAGGGAGACTGTTTTTCCTAAGGACCTGTATTGGGTTTGCATGGCAGGGTTTTAGTATTGGGGGGCTACAAGGGTGGCTTCTCTGAGAAGCTGCCAGAAGCTTCCCCCATGTTCAATGGGGCCAATGTCAGAAGACTCCAAGTCAGAGCCCATTAGCAACAGTTGTAGTGCCTCTGTGATAATGTGTTTAAGAAGAGGGAAAAATTACTGCAAATGCAGCTGAATCAGAATATGTGAGAAAAACAGCCCTGCAGACACCAAGGTCAGTAAAGAAGGAGGAGGAGGAGGGATTCCAGGTGCCGAAGTATAGATTCCCCTGCAGCTTGTGGCGAAGATCATGGTGAGGCAGGCTGTTCCCCTGCAGCTCATGGAGGTCCAGAGTGGAGCAGCGATCCACCTGCAGAACCTGGAGGACCCTACACCAAAGCAGCTGGATGCCTAAAGGAGTCTGCGTCCTCATAGGAAACCTGCACTGGAGCAGGCTCCTGGCAGGACGTAGACCTATGGAGAGAGGAGTCCACACTGGAGCAGGTTTGCTGGCAGGACTTGTGACCCTGTGAGGAACCCATGCTGGAGTAGCCTGTTCCTGATGGACTGCACCCCACAGGGAGGAGCCACGCTGGAGCAATTTGTGAAGAACTGCAGCCCGTGGGAAGCACTCACGTTGGAGAAGTTCATGGAGGACTGCCTCCCATGGGAGGGACTCCATGCTGGAGCAAAGAAGAGTATGACTCATCATTCCCCCTGAGGAGGAAGGAGCAGCAGAGACTGTGGGTGATGAACTGGCCGCAGCCCCCATTCCCTGTCCCCCTGCACCACTGGGGGGAAGAGGGAGAGAAATCAGGAGTGGAGTTGAGCCTGGGAAGAAAGAGGAGGAGAGGAGGTGTTTTTAGGTTTTTATTTTTCATTAATCTACTCTGATTTGTTTGGTAATAAATTTTTGGTTTTTTTCCTGAGTATGTCTTGCCCATGATGGTAACTGATGAGTGATCTCTCCCTGCCCTTATCTCAACTCACAAGTCTTTCATTATATTTTCTGTCTCCTGTCCGTCTGAGGAGGGGAGTGATAGAGCAGCTTTGGTGGGCACCTGGCATCTAGCCAGGGTCAACCCACTGCAGTTTAGTCATTGGCCTCAGAGCCTTTTAAGGCTGCAGCTGGAAATCTGCATTATTTTCTGGGAGCTGGGGCAATCATTTGTGGCTTTGGGAAATTTTTCTGCCCAGTGTAAAGTGCAAAGATCCTTGGTCTTTTCTAAGCCTAATTCTGACCTCAACACTCAATATATTCTTTGGGCTGTCTGACTGCTCTGTGGAAAACCTATATATGAAAAGAGCAGTCAGGATTCAAATGAGCTCAGCACAAGGCCCAGGGGAAGAGAGGGCTACAAGCATTTGAACACTGGTTCTGGCACCAGCCCCCATGCCTTCAGCCACTTCAGTAGACTTTTTTTTTATTTCTTTTTCCTACCTACCAGAGAATAATAGAGTTGTGGTATTATCCCATGTGTATGTGCTTACTCATACCTATTTACCTACCTACTCTACTGCTGTCTGGTGGAGTGGGTCTGGGGCCTTCTAGATACTCATTTGGCTGGGTGACTGGGCAGCTGTCAAACCCTTTTGGAAAACAGTGTCTGGGTGAAACCTGTTTGCTGCTGGATTTTTTTAATTCTGTTTTCACAGGGAGTTTTATTTGATATTTCACTGAAAACTGTGTTCTCTAGAGTAGAGTTGATGGGAAATTTAGGTTATCTCTAAAATTTTTCCCTTTTCCTATTCACAATTAATATTTTCCCTTTTCATTTAATTTTTTCTAAATTCAAATGCTATTTATTTTGCCTATGAAAAGTATCAGCTTAAGCAAACTCCACTTTTAAGCGAATCTTTTTTTTTTAATTTCAAACATTTATATGATACTTTCTAGTTATCTCTTTAAAATGTTAACAATTTCTATCAGATCCCCACATAAATAGTTTCAGCAGGAAGAATTGTCTATTTAAAAATATTTACTTATGTTTTTGAAAATGTTCTAGGAATACTCTTGCTGAATCCACCAAAGCCCACAGCTTCCTTGTGGTGCATGCCTTGAATGAGAGTATCACACAGCCTTCCATAAGTCTCAACATTGATGACTTAACTGAAGATCTAAGGTGCTACTTCAGCGAAGTGTGCAGGCAGGTGCTTTATGTTAAAGTTAGGTCTCTCAGAGTTCAAATGTAGGCTCTAAGCTTTCTAGCTCTTCAGCCCACTGCAACAAGGATGTAGCCACACTGGCTGCAGCTGCTTAGGACTATGCTTTTCACTTGGACAACAACTCTGTATTGCTAAACTTGTTACTCAGTCTTCCTCACCCTTGGGGATAGTTTGTTGTGTTCGTGTTGCAGTCAGATTTCTGCCTTCCTGTAATCATGCTCTCAACACCCACTGTCACTCTTGCTCCCAGATTGGTGCTCAGAGCATTGCTCGGGACCGTTTCCTCACGTGCAGTATGAGGACAGCCATGGAGAACCATCAGATTTTTTTTGAGCTGTGTTCATTATTAAGTACTTTGCTGAATCAGAGCTAAATGTTTAATAAAGCTGAATGTGAAGTAATAGAGAGAATCACATGCTTTCAGGGCTATTGTAGACTACTTGCTTTCCAAGAATAATAACAGTAGCTACTTCTCCTTATTCCACCTGTATTCTGTCTGGATGTCTAAAAGTGCCCTGTACATTGCTGGTGTTTATACTGATTTTTTATCCATAGTATTTACCTCTCAAAGCACTGAATGTTTCATTCTAAAAAGTTGCAGTGGTAAAGGATTTGGGCCTTTGCCAACTTCTTTAATAGCAGAAATATTTTATTATAAAATTTTCTATCTAAGTAGAAAATCTCTACATTTTTTAAAGAGTAAAATTTCTTTAAAAGGTTATATATTATGACCAAAACAATAGCATTTCATTCAGTTAAATTGTTAGCCTGAGTAAGCTGCCTGTCAGACTACAAATTGATGTTTAAGTAGCAAACTAAGGTTAAAAATGATCTAGAGAGGTCAACCTTTTGTATCCAGTATGCTTTTGCAGTTTACTTTTGTTCTGGTAAGCAGATGCTTTGAAAACTGTTCAGCTACAGTTCAGACAAAGGTCAGTATTGGGCCAGTCAATATATAATACAAAGATCCAAATCAGTATCTTATGAAAGGAGACTCAGCACCTTCTGCGTAAAAAGTATCTAGAACAGAACTTACTTCTCAGACTCAAGCTGTCCTGGGGGATGTACTTCTTCTTGTTCCTGCTGGAGGAGTCCGTCACGATATTGCAGTAATTGGTAATCTTTTAACCACCTGTCCATGTACTGAATTTTGTGATTTAAGTGAGCATATTGATAACCAGCCTTTGCATTTTTAGTACATAAATGTTAGGGTACCAGGCTCATATTTTTCAGATAAAAGTTCAGCAACTATTGCCTGCAAAAGGTATTTATTAGAGTCTAAGACTAGAATTCATCATAGTAAGTGTGGTTATTTACTTTATACATTTATTCAGTGTATCAGTCACAGCTTTGACAGTGCTCTGCAATTTTTTTTTCACACGAAGGCATTCAAATCTAAGAAATATATTCATACCTGCTGTCAACAAGTGCAACTCCCTTGGAAAGCTCTGAGCCAATTTCAGCAGTGACGTGAATGGCAGCATAAATTTTAGGTCTAAATTAGTCAGAAAATAAGTGAAAGTGGGCATAATTTGCATGGTGAGGACTGAAAGGGGAAAAGTAGCTAGCGAAAAAGGTGTGCAATTAAGGGGGGGGAGGAGGGGCAATAGAGGATCTACTGGCATGACTGTAGTGCATCAAATTTGTTTCTGAATTCAGACAACTACAAGCAAATGTAAATGTTATACTTAATGCAACTAGCTATTTATAGTGGAGTGAACACACTTTCTCTACCTGTTATGCTCATTGCTTTGCTAAAGAATAGACTGGAGAATGTCATGCCTAGGGTGGCGAACATCCAGCACATATCTGCATGTATGTGTTGAATATGTTTCCCAGTTCCCCAGGGAGCTCTGTAGTATGATCACAAGTATACTGACTCTTTGTGGAAGGGAAATCTTGAGAAATTAAAATACCTTGATCACCTTGAATATGATTATGCGGTCTTTTGCTTAAAGCAGTCTTTCCTGTATTCCAGGCTGCTGAGGTAGATCATGCAAGGTGAGGGATATTTGTCACTGAAGCATCGCTTCTCTGGTACCTGCTCAAAAGAAATTGCTAAGAACTGTGTCATGAAAGGAAGGCAGTATCTGAACTATCAACAGGAATTGCTCAGCCTGGGTGCTGCCGTGCTTCCAGGTAGCTCCTGGCTCAGCAGGATGATTCAGTGCATCTGAGGTAGACATCTCAATTCCAAGTGTAATGGGTGAGGAAATGTGGCAACCTCCGAAATCATTCAAAGCAGCTAGGAACCTATCTTTCTCCACTGTCTGAGCAGGTCACTGAAACTCCCACCTACCAATCACCTGGGAAACCTCTCAGCGTAGATCTGAACAAGTGTTGAACCTCAATCACCTTCATCCACTTGAAATCCAGAGCACTGAGTCGTCTCTTGAGAGCAAGCAGCTAATGATGCAAGAGGAAGAGGCAGCAGCCACTTCAGAATAACTTCATTGTTTGAACACTCTTACAAGAAGTGGGAAACATAGATTTTAAGCCTTTCTCAGACTGAAGGGGTTTGAACCGCAATTCCGTTTTCCTCAGAGCTTATCCTACCCATCAAACTAGAGAAGTTCTTCATTCTGCTCACTCTGTGAGCCTTTGGAGCAGAGAGAGAATAGGTAAGAGGGAGCTTGATATTGCAGCCCATTGGTGAGGGCAGGCCTGAGAGAGTCCCGAGGCTTGGTCCCAGCTGTCACTGCTGTTTAAGTATTCTTTACTGTTAATTTTTAATATAGGCGCTCATACAGTCAAGTAGACATGGTTTACAGAATGTAGAGACTGTAGTGTTTCATTCTGTGTGAATTTGTGTTAAGCACCAAAAACGTGTGAACCAGATACTGCCCTGAGGCCTGGCTTTCTCACACCCAGTGAAAAGCACCTGAGACAGCACCATAGTTGCCTAGTTAGGAGCAGAGTTGTTCAAGGCCGCCTGCAAAGATAGTTGAGAGAGAAAGGAAATTGACAGGAAAAGTGAGACCATTTTTCATCCAAATCACATCCTGGAAGTGCATGTTCTTCTCTGTTGATTATGAAGTGAGCCTAGGATGATAATGTTCCCCAAATGGGATTTAGCATATCCAAATCACAGGAATATAATCTTGTTCTCAGTTGTTTTGCAGTTGTTTATTTCTGCTACTTTCCACCTCAGAATGGTGTGCACCTCTGGAGAAAGATACAGTGGAATTGTCTAAACACAATCTAAGTGCCAAGACTGCTACCTAGCACCAACATTTCAGGGTGAAGTGTGGGAGGATTTAAACCTTCCCTTTACCCCAAGGAATTTGTGTACTGCAAACCTCTCACTCTTTCACAAAACCAGCACACCAAGAATAGATTGCATTGAAAAGATACACTCCATAGTCAGTCCTGAAATGTTATGTCAGACAGCTGTTCTACCTACTTTTAGATCATTAAATGCATCTTCTCCATCAAAGCACTGTGCAGTTTCACACTATAAAATGCATTCATCATGTTGGGATTTTTGTCACCTGAGAACATCTTCCTTATTCCAAACAGTGGCTCTCCTAAACAATGAGAAGTCCTAGAAAGAAACTCATTGCTGTGAGTGTATAAACTGGTAGAGTACCATTTAGCCAAATACAGAGGAAAAGTACCTTCAAGTGCAGGTATTTCAGAGGGATCTCTGTATTACAGACTCGGGCCCTAGGGGTAATTCTGGAGCCATAGAGTCTTTGGCAGCAGGCACTACATCTTCTTATATGTTTCCAAAAGTTCTTATTTTTTTCTGGGTCCTGATGTCATTATTGTAGTAGCAAAACCAAAATTAGGCCACTATATATTATTTTCATTTTTTTCTAAGATATACCTTTTAGGAGCTTTGAGTGGAGGAACAACATTATGTAACTGTAGTCCAGAATATATACAACTAGACCCTGTCACAAACAGAAGACTTTTCCAAATCAGGTGTCTTCGGTCCTCACCACTGGCATAAATGGCCTGTCCTTCCACCAGTGGAATTGAAGGGAAAATATGAAAACCATGTTTTCTTTGAGTTAGACAGTTTCAGCAAACTAGTAGAGACAGTGAGAAGGCTTGCCATTTTTGTTTGGGAAAGGCTTCAGTTATAATGTCATAGAAATGACTCATCAGCCTTTATATCTCTCTGCAGTGTTTTCACCTTTCTCATTCAAAGAGGATGTTAACTTGTTAGTAAGAACCAAATAAATGTCATATAACATGAGTTCTCTGATGGTCTCCATGTATTCAGCACCATCTTTCATAACTGTAGTGATCCTGCCATCCACAGTAAACTATGCACAACCTAACTGGCCCAGGGAAGCTTCTGGAGGAGCTGGTTACAACACAGCTACCACCTCCCTGCAGGTAGTCTGCCATGTACCGGCACTTTTACTGCAGTCTGAACACAAAATTTGAGGCTTTTTCATCTCTGTGGGATTTAGGAGTTGTGGTTTCAACAGATTTTCTTAGGATGATGTATACCTTTGTACCATTTTGATGAGGTGACTGACTGTGTATCTTCCCCCAAACCATTCACAGTTCTTGAAGTATCCTTTTTGTCTGATCAGTTCAAGAGCCATGGCAAAGGTGTTTGCCTGCTCATTTCACTGTATTAGTTGACTTTATTCCAAAAATAAGTAGCATGGATTGGAGAGGAAGTACTAGGGAAGAAGCAAAAATGTACTTATTTAATCTATAACCAAGATAGCTCTTGTTACAGATAAAGAAAACACCCTCCCTTTGATTTTCCTTAAACCTCCTCCTTCTTGTATGTTACCTTTGAAAATCTTCAAAACTATGATGCTAAAAAACTAGGGCTAATGTATTCCCTCCTGTACTATCTAATTTAAATGTGAGTTTGAACAATTTTTCACATTAATAACTCCAAGTTAAATCTACTAGCCTTGCCAGAAAGGTCAAATAGAGAAACAGCAAAGGTACTAGCTGAATGCTGTTCTAAATAGTGAATTTCTCCCCAGGGCACAGCTTTCCCCTCATTTGAGATCTCTTCCATGCTGGTAAGGATAGTTTTTCCTATGGATTCTGGCAGCTTTCTTTCTCATTGTTTTGTTGTGCCAGTGTGTTATAGGAATATTTAATTTCACTTAGTAGTTCTTGTTTCCTGTTACAAATTTTCAGATTATTCCACTAGCATTAAGTAGTAAGTAGCATATCACCTTCTTTGCAGAGAGCTGAAAAGATTACATTTTAACTGATAGGAAGAATTCAGAAAGAGACTTGTTCTCTCTCTAAAAGTAGCTTTTCCAAAAAGGTATACTGAAGTTATCAATAATTTAAAAATTTCTGTGCTAATTCAGTATGTGCTTTCGTCTTTATTATTATTGCTGTTACTATTGCTATTAAACACTACAGTTGCTTTCTACTGCTTTCTTTACTGTACTTGGGTGTCATTATCTCTTGCATCTCTGTGGATAAGCTTCACTCTCCCAATCCCATAAAACCCCATGTCTCTTTCCACTCTACCCTAACCTGTCCCAGGACAGCTCTAAGCATACAGCATTGGACCTCCTGCCAGGGTTCCATTCCTACAGCTGCTCCACATACAGGTTGGGGACTCCAGTTGGGCCGTGCCTGGCCAGATGTGCTCAGGCAGGGAGGATGCTGTGAAGCAACAGGAGCTTGCTGCTGCTGCGATGAAGGCTGCACCTGTAGGTTTGGAAGTCAGAGAGCAGGTGGGGTTATGCCAGCAGCCTCAGGATCCCCATAAAGGCACTAAAATTCTAGAGCCACTGATGTGCCCACTGGTGTCAGGATTTGATCCAAAGTCTTTCTCTGGGTGCCCTCCACACAGTGGTTCTGAAGGCAGGGGTCTGTACTTAGGCAGGATCCGCCATGTGATCATGTGGCTTATTATAATCTATGGATTTTTTCCAGGTACGAGGTCACTCCTATGCCTCTTCTGTCACAGTCTGTTCTCTCTGTATGGCTTTGTGTGTGACAAATAATGTCCCATTGTCTTTTGACGGCATCATGCTTCAGCAATTCAGATTATAGGTCCTCCAATGCTTGGCAACATGTTTTTAATTTTAGGCTTTCTCTAACGGTGCATGGACATTTACAGGAATTTTACCTTTGTCTATGTACCAGAGTTTATTTAGCTCTTTTATTTGATGTTGTCATTTTTAGACAACCTTTCCCCTATGATCTTATCGATATCACATGCATTTTAGTTGCTGTATGAACTTTAGAGGATTACTTTTGTATTCCTCAGCCTATCTGTAACTGTTACAGCTTTCGTCCTTGAGTGTTACCCATTCTAAAAAGTGCTGTTACCTTGAATATCAAACAGATGCCTTAATAGGACCTCAGTGCTTCTTAGCACCTGTTTCTTCTCACTCCTGGAATAAGTAAATACACATAATAATTAATTTTCCAAGCCAGTAATCTGGTTTCATTTCTGTTAGGCAAAAATCTACCCTTGCTGTACAGGTGTTCTCTTTTAAGGATAAGCCCAAATACCTTACAAGATGGTTATGTTCTCTTTCTACCATGTTCACTTCTAAAATGGGGATCTTGACATCTGTCTTTGTCATTCCATTTATATGGTTCTTTGTAGAAAACTGTCAGAGAAAACTACCTGAAAGCCTGCAGCATCAGTGTTTGATAATACAAGCATAAATCCTAGATTTCTGCCTTTCTGTCATTAGGATCAATCTATTCCCAAGAGCACAGATACCTGCTCTGTCTACAAATCTAGACATTAACTGAGATCCATGCCCTGCATAGTCACAGAAGTACTGATATTTCTACATGAATGAAATCTCTATTTCAAAAACTCATCTATAGCAAGATACTTTCTTGGAAAGTTCTCTTTAAGACAGAAGAGGACTTGCTTTCTTCTACCTGTCCAGTCAAATGAGCTTGTTTCTTGTGTATGCCTATGGTCCATTTTCACCATGGGAAAAAAGGGATCTTTAGGATCAGCAAATCTAGAGCCTTGGTTTTGCAAGCAGTGCATTATGGAGAACCCTTGCTGGCCTTTCAGGGGTTTTTTACAAAGTCAAGACTTCCAGATTATGTGGGAATAAATTCCTAGAGTGTGAAGATCCAGCAAATTAAACAGTAAGTTCAGTATATCAAGAAGAGATATAAAGCAGTAATTTTTACACGGAAGAATTTCTTAAAGCTTCTTTGGCCCAAGGGGAATGTCAAATTGTGTAGTTCAAATTTCTTAGGCTTGGTTGGAAGAATTTCGGTGCCTGTATCAATAGATCAGTATTTTCCCAACATGGTTAAATTTGCAACAGCATTATAACCATTCCTTGACATTAGGTCATGCAACAGCATCAGTATATGATAAAAATACCAAATTAGCTGAGCTAGACAATAAATGAGCTAGATGTAAAAATAATCAAAAGCTGGGCTGCAATCTTCACAAGTCTCTTAGATATCTTCTACCAAGACACATAATTATGATACTGTAAGAGAGATGATCCATATGCCAAAACCGAACCTATTCTATGTACTCGAGTAGAAGCAAAGAATCATAGAATTATAGAATCAGCCAGTTGGAAAATAATATGTAACCTAAACCTCACCTGTGCATGTTGGTGTTTTGATGGGGAGAGAGATACTGAAGGGAGGAGGATAAGATATGCTGTTCAGCTGAAGAGAGGCCTAACCTTCTATTTTGTACTTGCAAAAGAACCTTTTTCAATTTTATGATCTCAGAATAATTACATGAATATATATCTGAACACTTGCACTTTCAGCTACCTGTTTGCTGATAGCCATAGCCCAGAAAAACAGGCTGGTGCCCAGGATAAAATTACGAGTTCAAAATATTAATGTTTCAAATATCCAAATAGTTGAAAATTGCAGGGGAAGAATATTTTGGTAATAACACAGATTACAAAGCACAGTATTACAGTGCATTCCCCAGATCAAAAGAAGTACAATAAAACCAGCAGGGCACATGCACTTCTAAATAACCACCTATAAAGCCTAACTTGAAAGCAACTGAAGGTGTTTGGGAGTCTGTGAAGTAGATTTCTCTTTAAGGAAGCCTATCATCAGCCCTAGCTACAGACAATGGCTTCATCTTGGTGTATATTTTTGACTTAACAATAAAAGAAAATCTAAGGCTTCTTAGGACTACAGATTTGTGGTCCTACTCTAGTTGCTTCATGCATCACTAAACAGTGTAAGAGCATATATTGCAACCTGACGATTTCTCCTTCCAAGACTACTTTGGTGTAAACCACCAATTTCATACTTCATATAGCAAGTTTGATCTAGAAACAGGATCATGAAACAAGAGTCCTCTTTCTGACTTTGGAACCACAGTATATAGTCTGTATATGTTCTGTAAACCCAGGGACTGACACAATTGCTAAGTTTATGTAGTGTCACTGGACAGTCTTGAAGTTCCCCACCAAAGGTCTGATGTGGCAGCAGTTAGTGGATGTCCAAGGCTGTTACTCCCCCGTCTTCCCTGGTTCCACCTACACTGCTGATGGTTTTCCAACACCAGAGATGACTTTAATAGGGTTTCCATCATATATTTTTAGATGCCCACATCTGAACTTGTCATCTCCAGGTATCTTCATATCCAGTGAAAAAAAAATACCTGTAGTTCTAGAGAAATACATTTTTGACATGTACTTTAGGAAGAAACCAATCATACCGTTTGTTTCCACTGACTTTACAGGGGGTCCAGATGACCAGTTCAGAAAGAGAGTTTGAGAACACAGACTGTTGTCAAGGTACATCCCACTCAGCTTGCCTCAGTGTATTTTCAGTCACAGAACCATCTGCAATACCAATTATCTGAAAATAAGAAAATAGTATGTCATTTTTCATTTTCTTCAATGCAGGTCACCCAAATGTCCATTCTTTGGCAGCTATTTCACTTCCCAATGTTGCCTACCCTGCTACTGTTAAATTGAGCACAGTTGTTTCCTTTTCTCTTCATTGACCTTCTAGCAATTACCCTGTTCTCTTTATTACACTCTATTTTAATGTCAACACTTTTATGCAAGAGTTCAATCACTTAGACACTTGAATGACTTCACAGTAGACCAAGAATGAGAAAAAAAAAGTCCCTTTAATATATTTAGATTAAAATTACATTAGATAATTAACTTGAAAACACATTTTTGTAAGTGCAGTTAACTCAGTCCATACACCCAAACCAAACATAATTGAAGTTGTTCCATTCATTACTTGAACTGTGCTTCTGCTTTCTGTGTTCTCTAAGATTGATTTTCATAAGATAACTTTTCAGCTTTTATTTCCAAGCCAGGCCAGCAGAAAAAAAAAGACATTCAGTGTAAGGGTCTCTTGAGTTCCTAAAGATTCTCCAGGTACTGCCATGTCTTTAGGAAATACCTGGTTTTACTTTGATATGCAGAGCTTACCACATAAACTGTCTTTGGGAGTGTACAGAGAGATGGAAGAAGTAGAGATGGAAGTTAAGAATTACCGTATTTTGAGTAAGATTCCTTTCTCATTGCTGAATATCAGGAATCCCACATTAACCACTTCTGCCTATTTCAAAGGAATTATTGTGATTCAAAAGAATCTCAAACTTTTTGTTATCACAGGGCTTCAGAAGAATATAATACAAAGATCCTTCTCATTTCTTTGGTGTCTTTAAATAAATATAATGAAAATCATTAACAAGCACAGTGTTCCCCATAATTAATCTAACATCCTTGCATGCTTTTGTATTTTTTTCTGGTATTTGTTGGACATAGATGGAATAAGTGGGATCTTTATAAATTTCTGCATTGAGTTTGCCTGAAAAAAAGCACCCAAACATAAATGCATTTAAAAAACCCAACCAAAGAAAAAATGTCTAAAAAAGCTTCTTGTGGACCAGTAGTGTATTACTGTATCTGGTTTTCACCTTCTCCTGAAGAGAACATTAACTTAATTCTAGATGTATTCTAGTATTCTCCATGTCATCCACTCAAGCCATTGTTTTCTCCCATTGAACTCTCTTTTGCATCCAGCGGGAGCTCTGTGGAAGAGACGACTGATCAATCAGGACCATAAAAGCTATTTTAGGATTTGGGAAATATCTTTTCTTTTGAGATATCCATCTCAGGTCCTATCCACAACCATTTATTTGGGCTTAAGTTGTGTTTCTCTCTGCCTTGTGGACAAAAGCCAGACTTAATTACACTGGTAGCAACATTTTAGTACAGCCCAAGGTGGTATGTAATGCAGAGGTAATATCTTGAGGACATGAAGAATACCTCTTGGTCTTGATGGAAGTTCAGGTACATTGATCACCTCTGTAGAAGTTATAATTTCTGTCCTTCGGGAAGAAATAGGTTTCCCTTAATTTACAGATTAACAACAGTACAGTTTAGGTGAGTTTGTTTGTGGTCTTGGTTCAGCAAACAATGTCAATGTTGATACAAAACTATGTCGATGCTTCCTTTTATTACTAAGTCATAGTGCATTCTCAAAACTAACTTCCTTATAAAAAAATCAAGCGTGAAATTATGTATCTGTTCTTCCACCACTGACAAGAGATAGAATATTGTCCCATGTTCTTGAACAGAACCAGTGTGTAACTTTAGGAAGTGAGTTGTAACTTTATGCCAGACACAGAAAGAACTACTGTGATTTTAAGACAAACCCACCACAAGCTGTCCACTGCCATTTTCTTTAAAAATCATATGTACACATCCCACTGATATCTGTACATTCTGTCATCCAATAAATATTTTGATAAACAGAAATATGTATCCTCCCTTTAAAAATTTTTAAAATATGTTATTAAAATGCACAGAAAGCTACACAACAGATGTTCTAGACTTTTGTAATAAAATATATTCTGGGAGAGATAAGATAAAACATAATTACTTTTCTTTATGGTAGTTTTAGGGGTTTTTTTAGAGAGACCAACTGAGCTGAGATAGTAAAATTATTAAAATCTTGTGTAATCACTTAGAATTTTTTTATCATGTTCATTTCTACATTTTTAAATACTTGAAAGTTATTTTTATGTAAATTTTTATTTGTCTAAGTAAATGCACATAACTTCTCTACCAATAACTGCTTATGCACCTGTTGAGCAACTAAGAAGTTGCTTTTCTCACATGAAAAAATGGTTAAGCATCTTAAAATATATTTCCTAATGTGGTAAAGCAGGGTAGAACTGTCACTGTTTGTAACTCCAAAAATCTTAAATGATGAGAGTTGAATTAGTATGATTCATGTTGCATACAGGTATGCAAGTATCTTGTTAGCCACCATAATTAACAGGACTGGAGATCTTGTTGCTTTGTGGCAAAAAGCACTCCAAGGCAGCAGCAGCAGTGGTGGGGAACAGGAGTGGTACTACAGCCATCACTATACCTTGGGGCCCAGCACTGCAGACAGGTGGGCTGCAGACTCAACATCTGCCCTCCCTCACCCTCTCATAAATCTGCCTCCAGGGGAAATGTGGCCAAGGCAGCCCATTGCACAGAGAGGGTTAGCTGCAGACAGCTGTTCGGAGAATTCCCAAATCTTTGATTTCCTGTGATCAATTGCATGATTAGCCTGGATGTCATTGAGGGTGGTGATTATCTAATGGGGGCACTGTGATCTCTGTTGCAAAGAAACTCTGCTGGGGAAGAAAAATTCGCATAAGGCATCAATATACATTTATACAAAATACCTCAGGGCATCTTTGCAACCAACATACTATAAGTTAATAGAGCTTTTTCTCACTTAAGCCAGTGGAAGGAAACATGCCTGCATTAAATTTATGTCAGAAAGTGAATCTTAGTGTGAGCAGTTTTCTTTCAGCTAATGCATTTAGCCAAACTAAGGTATGAACTTAATCACTGAGCAATTCAGGAGGTATCCAACACAGACATTAAATAGGATTATGCAACAACCATCTGTGCTTGCTAATTAAAGTGTGGGAAACAGCCAGTATCAAATTATTTTGTTTAGACAATTCGTGGTGGGGTTACGTAGTTCAGCATGTATGCAGTGGTTTCACTCTTTGGTAAGACTTTTATGATTTCCCAATGACCTATGTCATTCTAATATACAGACTCTAAGTACAGCCAATGTCATTGTGCCCAAAAAGAAACTTTAAGCTTTTGTACTGAAGTAGGATTTTTAATAAATAATTGACATTTTACTTATGTAGTTTGGAAAACATACTGAATATAATTTATAGAGCCTGCACTTTCTAAATTCTGTCCACCGGTAGCTTCAACTAACAATTTCACCTACACTTTAACTACATTATGGTCAGTCCTTGCTTTTAGAAAACCATTCTTTAATTTAAAAAAAAACCAACAGCTTATTTGAGCTACAATTTTGCTTTTAAATGGACTCACATGAGTCCTATAGAATTTGCTTTCTAATGGTCCCTTATTCCAACAAAATTTACTTTTGCAAGACGGAGTTGTAGTCATGAGTTGTACCAATGTGCTTCACATGTATTCAGCAAGCAAGATCCAGTCCAGAAAAACATTCATTCAATCCTGTAACCTATTCCCTGTGACCACCAACTTGCTGTGAGGGAGCTGGAATCTGGATGAGTTGTTCTGGCAGTTTGTATCCTGTAACCTTCTTTCCCCAGTGTCCCAGTACACATCCCTGCTGCCCCGACAACATGACCAAAAGTTCATGCCTTGCACACATGCACTACCCACAGCCCCTGATAAATGTCATGCACATGTGGGAATGTGTGTGTCTGCAACATGCTACAGGGACCACCTTCCTTTATGCTTTTTTGTTGTACATTCTCCAACCTCCTTAGATGATTGCAGCTGTATTCTTTTTTGTAGGGTGCACATGCTCATCAGCATGCCCAACAGCCATATGTCTCAACATTTTAGATGAGGGGACTCACTGGCATACATGCTGCAGCTCTTTTCCAGTGCATCAAAAAAAAAAAAAACAACCTGAACACAGGGATGAGATGGTGTGTACTTCAATCTATCTCCATCATGGAGCTAGGCCATTGTCTGAGTTGTCTCTCCAGAGCAAAGGGCTAGGAAAGCACACCTACATTCTACAGTGTGACACAGCTCATGTGGCTCCCTGTAGCCAAAAGTTTGGTCACTATTGGTCAGTGCTCGAAAGCTCAGTATGTGCCGTCTCTCAGAGTCTTCTCAGTTAAGTGAAACCCCGAAGGAACCCTAGTACAAGAAGACATGTGACCATAAGTAGGATTATGACTGCTGTGGTTGCTTTAGTGACTAGAGTAGGGGGTCTGGCACATCTGTTCTTCTCACAGTCATTTTGTTGGGTCCCAAGTTTCTTGTTTCTCTAAAGAAACCATCCATTGCAATTAGTTTTCTTCTTGAGCATGCTACCCTCTGTCCACTTCAGCATTCAACCAAGATAAGTAGGTTTGTGTTCATTAGAAATATCACTGAAATGATCAGCACGGGAGCACAGCTTAAAAAATGGCATTTATATTGTCACCATTATGATTTAGAACCCGTGCCTGCTACAGATGAAGGGAACTCCTGCCCCTATTAGACTTCCCTCTGCACTTCCCCTGCACTACCATCCACAAATGGTTTTGCATCCTTCTAACATTTTGACAGTCACCATTAGCAACCCAAGAGCTAAAAACTTTTTAAATTAAGTCTTGGATTTCACTTCACAGTTCTGTGGCAGAGTCAATTCAGTGACAAATCTGCAGCCCCTGCAAAGGAGTAAAAGGAATCTAGATTTCTTCAAACTTAGGAGTTAGAAGAAAATATGGTTTGAATAACTCTTCTAACAAAACAATCTGGGTTTTAAGCAACATAGATTCAATAGAGAGTCTTAAAATCAATGAGCAGAAAGCTTTAGTAACTTCCCCAACCACTGTTTTCCTCCTTGCATGAAAATGGCTCATTAAAAGGACACATCAAATTGCTTTCCATGTCTGAAAGGGAACACCAACACAATTGGAGAATTTGCTAAACTGTTACATTTGAATGTGATACATAACAAGAGGGTTAGGAAGCTGCTGCATTAACATGTGGGAGATGTTAAGAGAAAAACACAAATGTCGAAGTAAGAATAGGGAGGAAATTTCAATTTGCAATTATACTTTAAATTTTTTTTAACAGACGTTGCAGTTTGTAAAACAGAAAGAAGCCTAGTTTGGTAGTTCATGCTCCCAATTTTCAATATAATTTTAATGTACGTGTACAAAATGTTTTGTTCCATGCTTTAGGTTTGTTTAGGTTTTGTTGTGGTATTTGTGTTCTCCATCCTACACAGAGCACTCATGACATTCATCTCTCTCAGCTAGAAACAGAACCACATTTTTAGGCCACATACAGACACAAAGCGAAGCTTGATGTTTACATTTAATGATTATAGACTGCTAAATATAGAGATTTCATAGCAAAGAAGTCTTTTAAGTGAGGTGTTGTATTAATCACAGAAAATAACTTCTACCCATCCTTCAGGAGGCAAACCCCTAATAGGGCCAGGAGTCAGAAAATTGGGCTGTAAAAAGAAGAAAAAATAAAATCCGCCTTTCTCTCACAAAACCACAAAGTCCTAAAATTAGAATGGTCCTCTTTCTTTGTCTGAAAAGGGAAGTTGCACCATGCTTGGATTTGGGGCATGGGCAGGAGCATAACAAGCACATCCAAGAATGCCACTGCTTGATAGTCAAATGCTATCTGAGAATGTACGTCAAGCTGCATACCTGGTGCTTCTCCATCCTTCAATCTATCTATAAGGGCTGTGCCAGTCAGTTCAATAGAAGATCTCATTTTCATAAGGAGTTCAGATGGAATACTCTGCATGCTATTCTGTTCCAGAAAATAATCTAGTAATACTGCATTAAAAAAATATGTATTGTTTGAAGCAAATACTTCATTAATTTGACCTATCTGTGATAACATTTTTAAGGACACAGTACCAGTGAATTTTACTACTTGCCAAGAGAGGCATGTTACTATCAGGATGCATCCTGAATGTGTTCAGCTAGTTCAGCTCAAAGGAAACAATGGAGCTTATAGACATGGTAGGCTACCATTCAAGTTGGCAAGGTTCCCATTACAAATATTCCTTGTTTTGAATATCTCTTGCCATCCAAGTTCTACATGATGCATATAATTTAAGCATTCTCTTTAGTGAATCACAAATGAAGAGCAATGTCTACAAGAGAATTTCAGGGGAGGTGTGAGTAGGATCCTGTGTTAGACTGAGTGAGCACCTTCAGAGCAGGCAGTCAGAGTAGAGGCCCTAGCCAGAGGTTCTTGGTGGGAATATGACAGAAGAAAGCTTTGAATCTAGCCAAGAGAGGGCACACCACCTCTCCAGAGGTGTTTAGCTGCCAGCAGGATAAAACCTCAGCTAAGTGTATATATAACTTAGAGGCCTAAATGTGTTTTTTGACATTTAAGGATAATACGGCAGATCTTGACAAGCCAAGCTTTGTCTGATTAAAGAGCATGACATAGCACCCTAAATTACCAAAAATAAAATGCATATTGTTATATATTGCTACTATATGTTTTCTACAGTTTGTATATGAGAAAGTATGATTAAAAGTCGATGAGAGACTGTTTATAAATTTTGATTGCTTCATAATTTTAACTTTGAGCAACATTTTTATCATAATTATAGGCTTTCTTAAAGCATTTATGCAGATTGTTTTATTCAAAAGGGGTTTATTCCATATAAACTCCACTCTTTTATCTCTCCATGAAATCAGTGTGTGAATTCCCAGCAACCACAACTCCATAGATAGTCATCACATTAGTAGCAGAGATATTTTCAAACAAGGCAATATTCCTCAGATATTCTGAACATTATTTCCTGCCTTCCCAGCCAGTGAGTGTCATAGTGGTAAACAGTAATGATCATCATTAGCACATTTGTTACCTCTTTATCTCTCTTTAAAAGTATTAGCAAATTTGTAGTCAATTCTTCTGTGATGTTCCCGTGTGCTATGGTAGTCAGCATATTTATGGTTCAGTGAAGGCTCGGGGAGATTAAGCCTGATATCTCACATCTCCAGCTCAAGGAGATTTAAGTCCAGGATTTATATGCAGAGTTTATGTTCAGTGAGAATTTTGTGTCTAAATATTCTGGATCCCTACAAATGTTGAAATATAACGGACTTACCAAGGACTCAAGGCTGGTTTTTAATTGTTATTAACAGCCAGTTGATTGAACTGTTTCAATGCATGTGAACAACTTTTGGGATCTGCAGCAGGGACTGAGTCCATGGCTCCCACTTTAGATTGGCCCATGGCTATAGTGCCTATGAGGAGAGGGCTTTGGGGAAAACCATCCTCTCTCCTTCCTCCTGGTTTTCTCACAAAGGATGTCCATCCCAGCCAAAAGCCCAGGATTTCTACAATGGCAACAATTAGGACATCAGGACCCTTGGCTGAAGCTTAAGGCAGCAAATTGACAGCACAGCTGGACCTAATGTAACAGAAAAGCAATTCAACCCTTGGGTGAACTAGTGACAGTCCTGGTAAAATCACAGAAGTGAATCATCTTCACTGGAAGAGGAGCTGAAAGGTTTGAATAGTTTCATAGCAGTCACTGTATCAGCACGCTATGCCTCATTATGATCTTCTCATCCCAATGACTTGAGAAGGCACTTCTCCAGCACTGGAACTTGCATAGACTGCTAGGGCATCAAATGGAAAAGGTACTATCACCTCCCCCAGGAATTACAAATATATTATAAGTGTATATAAAATATGTGCAAACATTTTTGCCCTCACAGTAAAAATTTGATCTTTAATACATTTGCTTAGATACTCAGAAAGAAACTGATTTCTTAAAGCCATAACATGTTCTGGTGGGCTCATGACAGTGATGACAGTCTCTAAATGTTTCATTGTACATTGAGAAGGGTTAGTTTGCCTCAGTCTCTTTAATACCTGATGCTATGCCATGCTCCATTTTACAGCACTACCTTCAACTTCGATGATTTCCTCGAAGGACTGGATCACATCACAGTGGGATAACCTGAGCTGCACCCCATACTTTCTATGCACAAGCCATTTGAAAAACTGTTTTGCACTTCGGTCTTGGAATGTATATTCTGCACTTGAATGGTGTGGTTCAGACTTCAGACCCTGTTGAAAGGGTCTAAGACCTTAAAAAATAAAAAAGCACCAAAAAGAAAAGTTAAAACCAAAACTACAAAACACTAAGGAAGCAATTCCATTGCTATCTGCTGCTCTAAAATGAAATGAGAGAATCAACACAAACATTGTAAAAAATGATTTCTATACAGCAATGCAATTAGATTTTGATTTTTATAGCTTGCAATCTTTATGTTACAAGACTTGTAGCTTCCCTCTGATTTCACTCTAGTACGGATTAGGCATTATTCCACCACACTCATTTTGTCAAGGAAGACAAAATTTTGGCAAACTTTGGGTTTCCTATGTACAGCACAAACACCATTTAATCCTTAAATGCTAAAATCATAATCATCTTTGTTTACATTTCCCATGTTATTTTAGTCATTTCCCAGTGCTACCATTTGAATTTGTGCTATGATATTTCATCCTTGAAAACATGCTAATATTAATGTCTGAAGTACGGGAATAAATACAAGTTGAGTGCTTGGATTTCTTATGACATTGCAGTTGGAGAGGGTGCAGATCTGTATTTCAGAGCAATTGTAGAACAGGCGGGTTGTCACTGGACTTTATTTCAAGACTTGATCAAACTGCTATGTTTGAGGAAAAAAATATTTTACTGTGTCAATTATATTCTGAATTCTGAAGTTTGGAACTGTTTCATTGCAGAATGCTGAAAAGGGGGCAGCTGTGTCTGTGACGGAAAGCAACAATTGTACAAGTATATTGTTAAAAAAGCAAATACATTAGAGGTAACAAAATGTTCATTTTTAGGTGGCAAGAGGAGATTTTTAGTATCTATCAAAGATATTGATAAATATTTTTTGCATATTTGTTGGTCAGTCAGTTGTTTGAAAATAAGGGTCGTGTTCCACCATAGCCTTTCTTTGCAGGCAAATGGGCTGCATACAGGAATTTTTCTGTGTGAGGGAACTGAATAAAGACAGACCACGGCTCCTCTCCAGAGCCGGGGACTGGCCACAGAGCCAGCCTCACTGTCCATCACAGTTCCAGCTACAATTGACTTAAAACAAGTTGGAGGCAATTATTCCAAACTAAAACCGGATTTCTTCTTCGACGATATTAACCGATGCTAGACTGTAGTTGGCCTTGTCAAGGCATGGAAAAGACCTTACCTCGGGGCTGGTGCTTGGGACCCGAAGAGCCCTCAGTACCCTCAGCCTGGAGCACTCTAGGCGAAGCGCTAGGCTTTTTTTTAATATATTTTTTTAAATCTGGAATTTCTGAAGCGACAACTTCCAGGTCAGACCTGAAAGGAGAGTGTCTGCAGTACTGGCCCAAGAGTCCTGGTAAGGGATGCGAGAGGCTCCGAGCCTCTTTCCGAGAGCCCAGGAGTGAGATCTGCAACCTCGGAGTTGCGGCCAAGGGCCGCTGCCCGCTACCCACAGAGCGGGGTGACCTCCCGTCGGGCACGGGGCTGCGGGCATCCACATCTCCCCTTGTGCTTTTTGAATACCTGGGGCAGAATTAGCCAGTCTCAGGCATTCATTGTAGTTCTGCAAAAGTAAGTGTCTACAGCCCCCGCAAAACAACAAACAAAAACCTGCGAAGAGGAAACGCTGTAAACAAGCAGCAGAGCTTTGGGGAATTTGAGATGAGCGTGGAGAGAGTTCGGATCAAACGGGATTTAAAGTAGACAGCAGTAACTGCGTGTGATCAATAATCATCCCGTGTGCATTCCTCTACTCATTTAACATCAGCTAGGACCGTTCAAATATTGCAACTGAGTACTCGACAAATAAATCAGCAGAGCGTGTATTTAAACTGTGGTTAATTATTAATATGAACAATTCTTTTCGATTAAATGTTTCATTTAATCCCCTCATATTGACTTGTGTAGGAAGCTACATGTCTAGCTTCGAAAATGATAATATGGGTGCAGATTTATTCTAGGGAATTTGATATAATCCATATAATATCATTACTGAATCATTTTCTCTTCTTGCTTCATTCTAACCAGCTGAGGCAACGAACAATTTTTGGTGTAAATATTTATGACGTTTTTAAATGTTCAAAGGAAATTTGTCAGGGAGGTCCCTCGAAGTACAGGGGAAAACCACATCTCAGTGAAGATATGAGTCTTGGAAATGTGAGTTTAAAAGAAAAAGCAGTTCGTGTTTCAAATAGGAACTTCCGAAGAAATTAACACTGAGTAATATTTCTTCCCGCTACCGCTCAAAATCTCTTTTGCCATGTTCTAGACGGGTGCCTGCCATTCTTTTCAGCAGGTCTGGCCACCTCCTTGCACGGTCCCTCGTTCATCCTACGGAGTCTGTGGTTGTGCTCGCTGCGTCTGTGATCTTTCCTTCCCCTGCCGCCTAAATCAAATCCCTCGGGTCCCGCTTTAAAAAATAGTCCCTGAACCTCGGAACCTGCCAAACCCTTCTTTTCCTTCCCTCCTTCCTTCCCTTCTTCCCCCCTTCCTTCTCTCCTTTCCTCCTTCCTTCCTTCCTTCCTTCCTTCCTTCCTGCCTTCTCTTCGGACTTGGAAGAGCGATGGTGAGTTGAATGTGCCTTGGTTTCTCAGTACACATGGCAATCAGCCCCTTTCAACAAGCCATCATATTTGTCCTTAATTTCGACTTTCCCAAGCACTGTTCTCATATTCCACTGTTTGAAATGTAGGAAGATTTAGCATAATTTGGAGGTCAGATTTCTAAATAAGCCTACTTTAAATAACAAACCCACGCGGGAGATTGTCAGTATCTCTATTTTGTATACAGTTTACACACTGGCACCGCTTTTTAAAACCCTATATGTGGGTTAAAACTCAATTTTACAACCCCCATTTATATGAGATGTAGGTTTGACATCTGTTTGCCAGAGTGTTTTGCACTTAGCCTAACACCCACTATTAAATGACAAAATTGTGGCAGGCTGTCAAAGCCAGCTGACTGACAGCTGCTCTACTTTACAAAAAAGCCCCATTCAAATATTTGCAGGGTTGAAGCTTTCTGTAACGCTGTCGCCATTCTCCCCGTTATTTAGCATGTAAAATATAAGTCAAAGTTTTAAAGCTGCTTTCCAAAATGTTGCCATTTTTCCATATAAAAAGAGCGAGCAGCGGTTGCTGGCGGGGATCCAGCGCCGAACGCATTGGGTGGGTATTTCGCTGGGTCCCCGCGTTCCTCCTATCTGCACAAACCCGATAAAACTGTCATTTAGCAGCGTTTCTTAATATTGCAGCTAATTAGAGCCGATGTGTTATTGAAGTGAGAGCAAAAATCCACTTAAAAGAGAGGGGAGGGGGGGGGGGAAAGAAGGGAGAGGAAATTTTCCGTGCAGGCAGAGGTACGCACCCGGGCGGGAGCACAGCGAGACTATCCCCGGGGAAGGACGAGCTCTGGGGAGGGGACACCGAAGCATTCCTGCAACCCCCGCGGAGGCCCCCCCTACCCCCCCCGCTTTCTGCCCCCACCTTCAGGGATCCCTCTGGGCAGCTCTGGAAGGACGTGCAAGGGAAAGCGCTAATGGAGAGCGAGCGCTGCACCTTGGCCGAGGTCTCTCCCACTTCTATTCCCACGGATGAGGATGTAACATTTAATTTGTGTCCTTAATATATATGCCCGTCCGTTCCCTTGTTCCCCCTTCAGGCGCCAATACGAGTCTGTAAAGGGCAACGATGGTTTAACTTTAAAGCAATCTGCTTTTTATTCCAACATATCTAATGATTGTATGTGACTGAGCAACTCGAAATAGCTGACGAGGTAATCCCTGCATGCTAAGGAGTCTTTGCAGAAATTGTTGGGGTGTATTTGAACCTCGGGTGCTTCCCGCAGCTTTTGCGAGACAAGAAGAGCTCTGGATGGCAAGAGAATGGGGGGTTAACGGTGGGGGTAGGAGGATGTATTTATTAATTTATTTTTTAAATGAAGACTAGATCCCTCCCCAATAAGAGAAGAAGACAGTCCGGCCACAGGAAGGCGGCTGCCCCCGGTGTTCATTCCCAGCCCTGGCGCGGCTGGTCCCCCATCAGGGTACAGGCAGCCATGACCCGCCTGGACGCTAGAGCCGGCTCCACTGGCGGGGAAAACCATATCCTGTGTCCCCCTCTGCCCTCTCTCCTCACTGCACACCCCTGGCACAGACGAACAGGTACACACCCGCACAACCGAAGCAGAACGGAAAACGGGGCACTCAGCTTTACCTGAAAATCTTTAGCTGATTTTGTCCATTTTAATAACATCTATCGACTTGCTTTCCTAGAACGGTTGTCATGTTGGCAGAGAGGGACTGGAAGAGTATTTCGGGGAGGGAAAAAACATGCAGGAAAAAACTAACGGTGCTGTCTAGGAAAGGGGAGGTGATCTCAGTCAGTGGTACAGGGTGGAGGAGGTGCGGACCCTCCGCAGCGATCCCGAGCGGAGAGTGGGAGGCTGACAAAGCCCGGTTCCAGCTCGGGGAAAGCGAGGGAAGGCCGGGAGAGGGGGAGCGAGAGGGGCGGAGAGGGGCTCTGAGCCTCCCTGTGAAATCCAAGTTTATTGTCAACAAAGGAGGGTCTGACCAGGCTCGGAGCTTCCGCCGTCCCGAGCTGCCGGAGGCAGAGTACGGCGGGGGGGCGCGGGAAAGGGGTCCCTGGGCGGCCGGGGACCGTCAGGACACAGCGGGGAGAGCAGGAGCGGGGTCTCGGGGCGACCGAGGCGAACGTGGGGAGGGACGGGCGGAAGCGCGGGGAGCCCCGCGGCGTGACACAGGTGCGGGAAGCAGCATCCAGGGGTGGCTCTTCCCTTCCAGGAGGCATCTCCACCGGAGAAAGGGGCAGGGAAGAGTGGCCCAGCAGGAGCTGGAAGGCAGAAATGCAAGCTTAGAGGAGAAAGTGCGTGTGAGAGAGGTAAAGGGGAAGAGAAAGAGGAGGAAGGCTCCGAGCTCCACCTCCCCGCTCGGCGCGGCGCTCCAGCTGCTCTCAAACCAACTGCTCAATTCTATTCACTGCCGCGACGGAACAAAAAAGTGGCTATTTATTAGAATACTTGTTTGGTATTGTTCGGTGCCACACAAAAGGCATTTCATTATGTTGGGGTGGGGAGAAAAGCCCCTCTCTTTTTTTTCCCCGTTTCTTTTTTTTCCCTTTTCTCTCCAGACCGAAACAATAACTTGAAATTGTCTTTAAAATCTTTTCTATCGATAATAAATTTCATTTTCTTCTCTCTCTCCCACTCTCCCTCTCTCCCCCTCTCCAGTGCAGTGTGTGTGTGTGTGTTGCGCGTGTGTGTGTGAGGGGGAGAGAGAGAGAGCGAGTGAGCGAGAGAGCGCGAATGGTGAGTGTGCGTGTGTCGCCGGGCACTCGTGGCTCGGGCACAGCCGCCTGGAGCTTGCGGCTGGGCGAGGGGCGAGACGAGACCGCCGGCTCCATGTCGCGCTGCCCTGCACCTGCGGGCACGGTCGGATGAAGGTGTGAGCTAGGCTAGAGCGGGCGGGGAGGGAAGTAATAATAATAAGGCTGCCCCTTCAGATGATATGTTGGGAGGAGGCTGGAGCTGGAAGAGCAACTGTAAGTGTGCCTCTAACTTTTGAGGGGGTCTTCACCCTGTCTTGGGAACGGAGGAGGGAAAGCCGGCGAAGGGAGGGCTTCCAAGTTACTTTTGCTGCAAGGAGGGAAGAGCCGATTGCAGTCACTGGGTTATCGGCTATGACACGGATTTGGGGGGAGGGGGGAAGCGCGGGCGACAGTGTTTTGGGCTGCCCCCCTCCGCCTTCTGGGGAAGACGCCTCATGGGTTTTGAGGGCGAGGAGGGAAGCGCCCGGGGGCCGGGGCCGGACTGGGGCGGGTTGGGGCGGGAGGCGGGCGCCGGGGGCGACGGCGCTGCCTCCCGAGCGCGCAGCGCCCGCTCCGGTTACACGTTCAAAAATTAACATGTCGGTGCGCGGGTGCCATTTAGTGAAAGGTGTCTTGGGCAAAGAATCAATTTCGCTGTGACTGACCGGTGGGCTTGGCTGTATTAATACTGCCAAAAAAAGGGAAATCAGTAGGCATAGCAGCCCTCAGCTATTACAACTAATGCTTGCTTAATCTCTGCCCCTCGGAACGAGCATTCATATGGGCTCCCAGCACTGCTAATGCGGCCGGAATGAGCCCGGCTCCGTCTTCCCAGGGAACGGGGATCCCCGGATCCGGTTCTCTGTGAAGGTGACAGCTGCCGGGACCTCTCGACAGGGAGGTTGTGCCCAGCCTCTCGAAGTCAAGTCCCGGAGAAAAAAACACTAGGGGTTTAGGGCTACCTGGGTTGGTCCGACCCAGGGTCCCACCCTCTCTCCCCGACTCCAAAGTGTCTGTAGAGCTTCTGACTATTGCCATAAAGTATCGGGATATTAAAACGGTGACATGGATTTTTCCTCTCATATTCGACGATGGTATTTGGGGTCGATCAACAGGCAACGGAGGAAGGTTGTACATCTATCGATCAGGGAGGGGACTGGTTTTGGCTGAATCTCTTTTCAGAAACAGGTGTTTAAACATGATAGCGGCTCCAGTCAATTAACCCATTAAAACCCCGTTTTATCGCATTGATTCCCGCGGGCTGCCATAAAAGGTTATGGTTTGAAAGCCTCTTTGTTAAGGGGGGGAGGGTAGATGGATGGATGGATGGAGGGATGGATGGAGGGATGAATAGATGAAGGGATGGATAGATGATGGGATGGGGTTAGGAAGGGTGGTTGCAAATTGTTCCCAAACGTACAGTATCAAGCAGGGAGTAAGATGACGAACTACCGTTTCTTCCCACCAAGCCGGGCTGCACCAGCGACTCAGCGCGCCCGTCTCCGCCCGCCGCTCCTGGTCCCGACTCCGCGGAGGGGGCAGAGCGGCTGCTGGCGGGCCCAGGGGGCTGCCGCCATCCCCTGCCCGCCGTGGGCCGCCCCCGGTTGCGCAGCCCCTGTGGCAAAAATTGACACATCCACCTCGGGAAAGGGATATGCCCCTCGGGGAGGAGGGGTCCGGCCGGGGGCGGGGGCTGCCTCCCTGCACCAGCTGCGGGCTGGGTCAGGCTGTGGGTGCAGATAAACTGTAGCCTTAGATAGTTGCAAGCGCTGTTATTCCTAAAACAGGACAATCTATGAACAACCTGCCCTCCCTCCCCACCCCACCCCCCGCCCCAGCACCTTTTTCAGGTTTGCCAATCTTTGATGTAAATTATGTATTTGCTAAAGGTGTCAGTAGCCTTTTTGCTATCCCGCCTTACGTTGACAGCCAGGGAATCCGTGTAACGGGAATGTGAAGTATCAGACAGCGATCTGCTGAAAAACAGATCCGAGACAAACACCGCTTTTCCAAAGGCAAATAAACACGGCTGCGGCCAAGTAATCGGGATATCCCGTTGGTGGGATCCCGGTTTTTTCGCCTCGTGTCTCAAGGGTTCATTATCCGCCTTCCCATAGCCAGAATGCTGCACTGGATGGAGCAAGAGGATCATGTATTTCCTCTGGGTACCTTTAATTTCCAGACCAGCGGTCTGAGATTATTTAGATGTTTCTAGTTTTCCCCTTGTTTGCTGTTTTCTGAAGTAAGCACTGGATGAGCGACCAAAAAGGTTTGAAATCGTGTCAAAGTGATGTTTTAATCTCATGAAAAAGTATATTAAATGAGAAGATGTAATTTGTGGGGGACGTTTCAATGAAAGGAGAGATTGGAGTGGATGATACTTTCACTCTCCTGTGAACCTCGTGTCATGTTTATATTGAAGCCTATGTAGCTAATCTAATTTGCAATAACAGGATGGCCTGCAAGAAATAAGCTTCTACATTATTTCTTTTCCCCCCTCTCGTTTATTTTTTATGCAAATTCATTCCGACTTGCCCTAAATGATGCCTTTGCAATTGGGGTATAACTGACGAGGATGCAAACCAGAAATATTACCTTTATGGTGTTCTGAGCGACATGCCACAGACATAAGTAGCCAGGTTGCCCTTCTGGAAATGGGATGCCGCACCTGGGCTTGTGAAGCTCTTTTTGCGTGACTGACATTTCAGCAGCACAATTTTAAAGATTAACTTCGTACTAACTTCCCGTGTCATGCTAGTCCGACAGACTCTCTATCCCCATAGTTCTTCCTTTTCCTTTAAAAGTTCACAGTTGCAAAACTATACTTTTAAAATATTTTCTTTTTGTTGGAAAATAAAATGTTTGGTAGGTTTTCTTGGGGTTCGTTTTGGATTATTTTTTTTTTTGTCTAGAGGGCCAATTGATAACTCGATTGTAAAAAGTTAAAGGTGTGGCCATCCACTTAGGTAGAAGCCCCAAACCCTAGGAAATAGGATAGTGCAAACCCTCTTCTCCCGCGAGATGCTGTGCCATCTGATCAGCACATATTCCTGGCATGTGCCTTAGTAATAATAATTAAAAAAAAAAAATCTGAACAGACTTGAAAATTACAACTTTTGTGTAATGTAAAAAAGGTGTATTCAGCTTGTTAATTACAGGGAGTTGTGTCATTGGAGTGTTATCAATGACCCATTTAATTTTACTGTAATTACTGACAAAATAAGACAAGGATAGATCACAATACAGGATATTCCTCTTTCGGAACAATATTGTGCTGGAAGTCGACCTAATGCGTAGCATAAACAAACATTTTTAGAAAATGCTCCTGCTGGCAAAATTTCGTAAAGTCACGATTCTGCCTTTTCTGCCGACCCGGAATTCCCATCGGGCGAAGGATCGGGGCCGCTCCAATGCGAGGGGGCAATGCAGTATGTCCTCTCGGGGAGACGAGAGGGGAAGCAAATCTCTGCTGAGGCGCCGACTGACCGTCCTGCCCCCCCACCGAGGTGTGCCTCGGCGTTCCCTCTGCAGTGTCGGTCCCGGGAACTGAACTGGGAGATGACACTCCCGGCCCACCTGCCCACCGGGACCTGCTGTCGTCCTGGTCCGGCCGCCGGCTACTGCGGAGATCAAACGTGTGGGGAGATCGATACTACTTTTAGGCGCAGAGAAAAGATAAAGCTCGTTTTCAAAGCCAGTAGAAATTAGAAACTAGAAACTAGAAACTAGAAAGGAGCGAAAACAGAAAGGCTTGGATAGACAAACTCTTCGGAAAGGGACAATTTATCGACATTGGGGAGGCAGTGGTGATGCAGAATTCTTTTAGAAAAACGTCTCCAGCCCCCCTTCTATCTGGCACAATAAATAAATAAATGGAAGTACCTACACGGAACAGCCGTCTGCCCTCAGGACGCTTTGATTTTGCCCGGAACAGGCTGGCCCTGAGTACACCCCTGTGCTCCGTGTCGCGCCCCGTCCCCAGCACCCGCGCCCCGCAGGGCGGGGGGCTCCGGGCAGCCGAGCCTTGCCGGCCCCG
>NW_021940813.1:22119390-22121500 GCF_001715985.3 Manacus vitellinus
CTCCGCGGGCTCCGGCGGTGGCCAGGGCTGCGAGCTGACTTTTAGTTCTTCCCGCACTGGGAACAGGACTTTCCCTTTGGCTCCTCTGCAGCGTTCACCCAGCACACACCGCTTCCCGGGGCCGCCTCCACCTATTCCTTTCACCACCCGACCCGTGGTTCTTGGCAACGCACTTTCCTCTTGGGGAAAGCCCAAGTACCTCCCATCTCCGGGCACAGCCCCCAGCTGCATTACCCTAGCCCCGTAGACCTCTTTTGGCTTTTCTCCCCTGTCAAATGACACTCGCAAAAGCGCTTGACCTCGTTCCTTGTCCCGCGAACAGGGATCCGCGGTACCTTTACCACGGAAGAAAAGCCCCTGTCTGCCCTCCCGAGCTGGTTTTTATGTCTCCTCCCCCACACCCCTCTACCCCCTGTTCAGTCGATACACATCCTCCAGCCGCCGGAGAACTGGGTGCGCCTGGGCCAGAGGCAAGAGGGCTCACGGCAGCAGCATATCCTTGCTCCTCGCTCCCTGTCTGCATTTCACCCCCAAAAAGACTGCGTTCGTGGTAGTTTGGCTGCTTTTAGGAGAGGGAAGGGGCGTTCTGTGTTTATCTGCCGGGGGTGGAAGGAAAGAGAGGGAAACCCCACACGGACAGAAATCCCAGGAGGGAGGCAGCCTCAGGGGCTTCCAGATGAGCGATTGCCCTCACACCAGAGAAGGGAAGACAGGGTCAGCCTCCTCCACCGTTTACCTGCATGTGAGGGAGAGGGAAGCTGGTGTGTTTCACCGGTTCCTAGGGATAAGCATATGTTCCCATGGGGACTTCTGGCTGGCAGGATGCAAGGAACTCCTCTGGAAAAGGTTGGCCTACAGAGATTCGACCCATTTATTTATCAGGAGGCCTTTAGGTACCTTAATATCAAATATCAGGAAGAAATACCACTAAGGCCTTGAGTGGATGGATAATGGGCGAGCCATGTCATTTATCTCGCAGGTTTTACTCCTAATATCTTCATTTGGCCATCCAAGTGGAAACGTGCCTTTCTGCAGAAACGTTCTCTCCCTTCCCCCTCCCCTCCTACCTCAACCAATTATATTTTAAATACATAATTTAGCAATCACAGCAGCCTCGCTTGTTTTGCCACAGCAGATGTGGCAACTTGAGAAAATATCTGGAGAAACATGTGTCCAATCCTGCACTACCTCCTGTCCCCTCTTTGAACCCCTAAGGCTGACTAAAGGGAACAAGATCCTCCCAAAAGCATGCCCATCTGAGCTAACATCATCACTCAGGCTGAGCTCAAAAGGCCCAGAAGTAGGCCAAGCCTTTGGCCAGCAGCAATTGAGAGGTGCTTTCCTCTTGCCAGAAAACCCAGATTATCATGATGAGATCACTATTTCACAACAAGTCATTGGAAATGGGAAAAAAAAAGTCTAATCGTAGCCCAGCGCCTAAGGATGGTGCTTTGTGCATGGTGTGTACTCTTACTGCAGAAAACTTCTGGTAGTAATAACAGTAGCTGGGGAAGCTGCGGCATGATTCCAGCCTTGAATGGCCACTAGGGTCAGGAGAATTTACACTCACAGACCATGAAAAGAGTAGGGATGCATGTGTCCCCTTCTCCACCTGACAAAAGATGATGGGGGCAGCAGTTTATATCTGCGTGGGCACTTGTGCGACAGACTTGCCATTCCTATGGCTGCAATTGAAGATTGCAGCATGAATTTCCATGTGGACCATTTTCTCCCCTCTGTAAAATAACTAAAATCTCACAGGACAGCCAAGGCACAAGAGTAGTCTTTTAATATTTTCAAGGGGGAAAAAAAAGTCATACACCTGTACTTACTCTACATCAATATAACATATTTTTTCATGTATCTTCTTTAGTCGCAGGTGATTTTAAATCCCCTAGGACTAAGTGAATAATGACTGCGTCCAGTCTCTGCCTTGTGCCCGGGCCTAGTTTTAACTCTGCCTCGTGCCTGGGAGCAGTTTTAACACCTGGGAGAGACGTCTGAGGGGGCTCTGGAGAAATCTCCAGAACGGACGAAGTCCCGAGGAAAAGTCAGTCTTAGGCGCCGCTCGCACCGGTTCTGTGGCGGGGCGGACAGCCCGGGGCGCCTC
>NW_021940813.1:22124150-22128824 GCF_001715985.3 Manacus vitellinus
TTGTACAGAAATGTTTTGATGTTCTTGTAATAATAATAATAAATAATAATAATAATGACGAGAGAGAAAAAAGGTAACGGTTGCTTTACTTACCTTTTTTTTTTTAGAAGGACTAGTTTATGAAACTAGTTTTAAACTGAACTTCCGTGTTTTATCGAGACTTTTTGTACAGTATTTATCATTCACCCAAGAGGCATAGTGCGTTTATTTGCAAAAGAAGAGAAAGAGAAAATAAGGGAGGAAAAAAGGAGAAGGGGGGGGAACGATGGTGAAAAGACAAAAAAATACCAACAAAAAGTTGTAGGCGATGCCAACTTTTATACCGCGTGGAACTGCTACGATTTCAGTCACGGATCGCTTCTTGCGAAGGCTTTTTATTGACTAATTAACTCGAAGTTGATGAGGAAACAGTTCTCATTTATTACTCATGTACTAAAGCAAATCCAAAAGAACAATTAAAAAGTTTTTTGTAGATATTCTCGCGGTTTTGTTGGGTTGGGTTTTTTTTGTTACTTGTTTGTTTATTTATAAAACTTTTGTTTTTCTTTTAGAAGCTACATTTTTTTCCCTGAGGTTTGTAAAATTTTATTGTATCTGGATATTTTTGTTTGTTTGTTTTCTCTTCGGTTTTGTTTTCTTTTTGTATCATTTCTTGTAAATGCATTGTGAAATAATTTTTATTTAGGCATTATGAAGGAATTCAGATTTTGTACATAGTTTACTAAAAAGCTTTTCTGCTAAACAGAAATCCGAAGGATGCGTCCTTTTTTTTTTTTCTTTTGAGTTAAATAAATTTCAAAGCGGAAAAAGTCACCTGGTTTTTAAAAACAAACAAACAAACAAACAAACAAACAAACAAAAATTTCCTGGAGAACTTAGTAGTGTTTACCATGGTAAACCTAGAAATACAGCGGGTAAACCTAAATTTTGGGGAGGAAGTTTTAAACAGCAGCTGCAAACAGAATGAAGTGCAATCTGCAGTAAATATCGATGTTCCCTAACCTGTGTAAATCGGGAGGGGTGAAGGTAGATTTATTTTAATACTCGTTCCCTACTGCAAGGGAAAGCCTCTTACTGCGTTACTCTTCTAGCCGTGAACATTTATTTTGTGGACTTTATGGCTGGGCTGGTGGTCTAAACCTTGCCGGGGCAGTAACTTTCCCCTTGGGGGGTAATCGGGTGCTGCCCACCCCTGCTCGCCTCGGGTCCCCGCTCGGCCGGGACTTCCCGCCGGCCCAGGGGGGGCACCTACCTCCCCGGGAATCGAGAAGGCACCGGTCAGGGCGGCACTTCCCCTCTAATTAACACCTTGAAAAGAGAAAGAGCTTAGTTTTGCTCGTCTCGAAAAGAAAAGCCACCTCTAAACCTCAAGCCCGAAAAGTAGCCCCATCCCTCCGGAGCATCCCGGGGGGCGAGCGGGGAACAGAGGGGTCACACGTTTCTGTCCCCTCCGACGGCCCCCCCTCCCCTCAATTTTCAGCGACTGGTGCTAAAGCTGTCGAGCAAAACGATGCATGTCAGTTCGTTGCAGAATGTTGTTCAGTGCTTTGAAATTTAATTTTTTTTCTAGCTGTCGGTCGATACTTTTCGATATGTTAGAATTAAAAGTTTGCTGTAAACTTCTGTAGCAAATGAATTTTTAAAATAGTTATAACTACTTAAACAAAAGGAAACAAAATTAACTTCCGTGACTGTAATGTCGGCGGCAGCAGTCTGTAGGACTTTTTAAATTATCTTTTAGCGCTGGCGAATAAATACTTCGTCCATAATGAATGCGGAAGTTTTAGTTGGTTAATGAGGAGCGGTTTTGGTCCCTGTTAGAGATTGCACTTCTTCTATAATGCTTACATGTCAATTGACATATATAACTCTTCCGAGTTATGTTGATAATTTTGTATGAATCACTCATGCTTTAAACTGAACATAGAATTTTCATGGAAGGTGTCTGTTGATTTCAACCGAAAATAAGCCCCCCCCATTTTTTTTTCAACTATTTGAGCCTTTATCACAGCGAGGTGTGTGCGGGTTCAGTCGACAGGCGACTTTTGGAAATGTTCAGCCTCCGAACAGAGCACACAGAAAGCAGGAAACTGTGAGAAAACTTCCCTGGCGTCGGTTACCTCCAGCCAAACACAATCCTAGATGTAATTTAAAATATTATTAGCCGTACCTTTAGATATGCAGATTAGGCTGGCTACCTGTTGAACTGTTTCTTGAAATGTGTTTTCCTTCATGTGCATACTACGTACTCTTAAATATCTATACACACTGTAGAGAGCATCATGACCGAAGAGGAGTGTGTGTGTGTGTGTACATATGCACATGCAGACACATATACATCTGATGCAACCCTGTTACGTGTCTTTTCTTTAAGGATCATAGCTATTGAAAATCACATTTGCTGACTATGCAGAATAGAAAAATCCCAGTGAGACGATCCTGTATTGCTGAACACCTCTGATGGAATAGGAGGACTGGGACGGTCAAGGGAGAAAAGCAAATAAACATCTGTTTATTTGCGTCCAAACAACAGAAATACTACGGGGAAACGCTTAAAAAAAAGAAATATTACGGCTGTCTAAATGATCTCCTTTTAACGAGTTTTCCCTCCTACCCTCAGAATTTTGCGGCTCAATGGCGTTATGCCTAGAATAATGGGAATACCTGCTCTTTCAACACAAGTGGATTAAACAGACCCAATATCGGTTATATTCAAATAAGCTTCGAATATTCTCATCCCGCCTTTCAAAGAAATACATTTTGCTCTGAGAAAGGCCACCCCCCAAAAGAAAAAACAAACAAACAAACAAAAAAACCAAAACCAAAACCAACCAAACAAAAAACCAAACACAAAACCCCCATCAAACAAACAAAAAAAAACCTCCACTACAAAATACCAAAAACATTCCCCCCCCCCTCCCTGCCCTCCCCGAAACATCATCAGGGTAGAATTTTTTGCTGCATTTTTTGTTAGTTGTGTTTTACTGGTTGGTTTGGCAGTTCACTTAACTTAAACTTCACGTTTGGGTATACAAACGAAACAGCTTTCCTAGGCAGATGAGTTGGGTTTAGGTACAGTAAAATAATTAGGTCTTCCGGCTTTTTGCTGTGCGAGTTATATATAAGAGAATAATTGAATATGCAAAACTAAGAATAGGTTTAAGCGATTTATGGTTTAAGTACATTAAATCTAAAATTGTATGAAATGTTCCTCCTTTAACATGATTGACAGAGCTATTAAAATCGCGTATGTGGAAGAATTAAACCAAAAAGTCATCTCGTTTTCAGTAAAAGGAAGGACAATCCAGGGAGTAAGGCGAAGGGGAGCGCGGTGGAGGTGCCCTCTGCGGAGTTAGGCCGCGTGTAGCGTGGGGAGCTTGGGGTCAAGGCCCCCCATGGGCCAGATCCCGCCCCCGCGGTCAGAGCTCTGACGGAGGGTCCATCTGCCCTGGGAGGGGGGCGGCGGCAGAGCAGCCAGAAGGACAGGAGGCACAGAGCGATAACAGATTTGATCCGCTCCAAACTTCGAGCCAAAACGCAAACTTGGCCTGAACTCCACAGCTCTTTCCCAACGGTTCTCCCCCCACTTTTTTTCCCCCTCTCCTTCCCCCCACCGTACGTGGCTCGCTGAGCTCGTAGGAGTGGCGCTGGGCCCTGGGGAAAAGCCGTTCCCTCCAGTTCCACTCCTCCGTGCCCTCAGCCGGAGTCACACCGCAACAAGCGCCGGGCGGGGCATCGATGGGACGGCTCCGAGCCTCTGGGAGCAACGGAGTGGGGGAGGAGGGCACATTAAATCATCTATGAAGATAAAAAGAGGGACGATTCCAGAAATCAGAGCCAACGAGCCCGGAGGGCTACAGCGGGACAAGAAGCCCCACGAAATGCTCCTGCACTGGACAGAGGGGTGGTGAGGACCCTCCCTCCCAGCTGAGCCACATGCAGATGACATCAGGCCGGGTCACCTGAACGTCTGACGAGGTTATAGCTTTTATTATCATGCGTAAACTGCCATAGAAGAAAAAAAAAAACAACGTTAAAAAAAAAGGCGCCACAACATCACACATACACACTCCCCCGCTGAAAACTAAATGAAACGGCTGATCTGAGAGTTGCCGTAGAGTAAAATGGAACTAAAAGACACGAACTGGCAGGTGCCTGTGGGTTATCTGGACGAGATGCGCTCCCGGGCCTGGCGCCGACGTTCTCCCACGCCCCGCAATACCCCCGCCTTTCCCGGGCACTCACCGACCCTCCCCTGCCCTTTTCTGCCCCGCCCTCCCCCCTTCGCGCACACTTTCTGCCAGCTCCCTCCAGTAAGCTCCAGCTCTCCCTTTCCCTCCGACACTCAGCAACACGTGGGGAGTGCCGGGAAGGGGCAGTCCCTTGGACGCGGACAACGTCAGGGTGTCCGTCTGTCCGTGTGTCCGTGTGAATGTGCGGGGGCCTGATCTTGCTAAGCAAGTACCCCAGAGTCGTGGAGCAGTGGGCCTGGGGAATGTTGTTCGTGGGGTGCGAGTGGGTATCTGCGAGCTGCAGCCTCAGGAAGTGAAGTGCCCCCGATGCCGTCGGAGGGGCTGCAAATGAATGATGCAAGAGGGAAATGGGGGTGGAAGGAGGCGAGAGGGGTGAGAGAGAGGGAGGGAGAACGCGGGGACAAGGGCGGGGGGTGGTGTT